>NW_027468689.1:18302848-18375348 GCF_046254945.1 Alosa pseudoharengus | reverse complement strand
AACGTCTAACCATCATCGACACATGGAAAATATAATGCAAAATGAAATAACTTGTGAACAAGCAATAACTTTCCAAGACAATATTAAACTATTAAGCCGAGTTTCGCAAAGCAATTCAAAACGGCCAGCTGCGGGAACGTGAATTTGTGAGTTGTTAACCTCACCTCAGCAAGTCTTTCATTTAATCCCCCGAGGGCAAGAGAAAAGTAGCCTAACAATATGATGTTTTACCTTGAGTTTATAGTCAGAGAGAGTGAAGCATGTGGCCCGTGCTTGTTAGCTAACATTTTATTTTTTCCTTGGTCGCTGCTGCAGGCCATAGCAGGCTATGCGTAACAGAAAGTGAGAGATAAAGCCCGCCCTCAGAAACCACTGATAGGTAGGTCTTCAAAAATAGCACAAAGAGAGGCCAATCACTTGTCTATAAATCTCGCATGAAATCGACGATAGTCTCACTCCAGACTATGGGAAGCTGACCCCCCCAACGAAAAAAAAAAACTCTTCGGATCTACACGATTCATGTGAATGACATATTTTGATTCAAAAACGGCGATTTTCGCCGAAAGGTGACTAGTTTGCAGGTATGTACACACACACACACAGAGTTACACACACCCTCACAGAGTTACACACACACACACAGAGCTATACACACTCACATAGTTACACACACTCAGACCTATACACGCTCACATAGTTACACACACTCAGAACTATACACACTGACAGAGTTATACACACTCTCAGAGTTACACAGAGAGAGAGAGAGAGCTACACACAATCTCAGAGTTACACAGAGAGAGAGAGCTACACACAATCTCAGAGTTACACACACTCACAGAGCCAGAGGGCAGAAGAGTCTTAATAAAATGGCTTTGAATTGTACAGTACATGTTCTGCTTCAGTGGTAACAAATATAAAAGTGCTCACAGAAAGTTCTCTTCCTCTCTCTCTGTCTCACTCACTCCCTCATCATAACTCCCCATCTCTATCAGTCTCTCTCCCTTCCTCTCTTTGTCCATCTCTTTCTGTCTCTTCTTCTATAACTCACTCTCTACTTTCTCTCTTCTTCTCTCTGAGAGGTGAAAGGTCACATGTTTCATGCTTCTCTCTTGTGGCTATGTGCAGATTTTCCACTGCTGGCTGAACGCACACACACACACACACACACACACACATATTGCTCACACACACATATTGCTCAGTGTGCCTAACTTTCCCAGTAATAACACGTGTGGTGTGCCCTCTGTTTACATCTGCCTTCACACAGCGGCTGACATCAGCAGCGAGCCCACAGAGCGGCTTGTTTATGTCGCTAGGCAACGCAGCAGAAATGTGCGGCCATTCAAACGACCCCACAGCTGTGTGTCACTGCTGTGGTGGAACCTAAGATATCATATTTACATGCAAATTAAAATATTTAAACGCAAAGCTTCACACATCCAAAGAAGGAGGATTTACAAATCAAATCACAAAACAGTGGGATGCAAGATTCACATAGAAAAAACAAACAACTCCAAATGCCACTCCTCTCTGCTCGAGCGTAACCTGTGCTGTCAGCTATGCCAGTAGTTCAGGCCCAGTCCAAGTTCACTCAAAGGCCATCGGGATTGTGGGAGTTGTAGTTTCCTGCTGTGTGTCAGTTTTGGCAAACACACTCTATTCAGTGAAAAGGACTCCATTATTATTATCTGAGCAAACGGACAAGACCTTGCATTGTGCCTGTGACAGCGCTCTTCTGCCTCTTTAGTGAGCGAGTGCATGAGTGACACACACACACTTGTGCACTAACAGACACACATAGTATACTCACACACACAGTATGCTCTCTCACTCACACACACACAAACCCTCACAGCCTCTCTCCCAATCTCACAAACACACATACTCATACACACACACACACACACACACACACACAAACATAAACACACACACACATACTCTCACACACACACACACACAAACACACACACACACACACACACACAACACAAACAAAAACACACACACACACAACACAAACACACACACACACACACACACACAGACACAACACAAACACACACCCACATACTCTCACACACAAAGCTGAAGGGAGCACAAAAGCTGTCATTGTTTGCGTCTCGTGACAGTGGCCTTTGGCCAGAGAGAGCACTGCTACCGCCAGCACCGCCACCCTTGCGGCCCTCACAGCAGTATTCGGTTCCCCCGCCGCTTTTCAAGGGCAGTTACAGGATCCAGTGGAGCCGGGCCATGAGAACCGTAAGGAGAGACTGGTCCTGGAGGCTCCGATAAAGGCTGGCCAAGAGACGGCGTATCCTGGGAGCGCTCAGGAAAAGGCTGGCGAAGAGAGGGACTCAGATAAAGCAGGGGTATCTCAGTGTGGGGCGGTGATAGGGGAGAGGAGGAGGAGGAGGAGGAGGAGGAGGAGGGGGGAAGAGTAGGGCTAAATATGCACACACGAGCGAGAGGGAGGGAGAGTTAAGGTCATCTGTTTGGATGCATGCGAGTGTGTGTGTGTCTGTGTGTGAGAGAGAGAGAACACTCATGTGGTTTGTTTGTGTGTGTGTGTGTGTGTGTGTGTGTGTGTGTGTGTGTGGTGTGTGTTTTGGTGAGAGAGGCCTACAGCAGCAACATGTGACTGTTCTATCGTTCAGGAATTCCTGCCCTCTGTATAAAGAGATACCGCACCCTCTCTCTCTCCCCCTCCCCCATTCGTCCCTGCTGCTATAAACTTTATACACTCCTCTTCTGCTATCAGCATTGACAAATACTCCTCCATTTCAACACTAATCATCCTTTGTTTTGTTTACTCATCTCCACCCAAAACACTAAACCAATCTCTTTCCCACTTTAATCTTTTCAGAATTCCACATGTAAACACACATTATCCTCACCTGTCAAGTTGTGGGTGTGGGTGTGGGTGTGTGTGTGGGTGTGGGTGTGGGTGTGGGTGTGGGTGTGTGTGTGGGTGTGGGTGTGTGCGTGTGCATGTGTGTGTGATGAACGTTGCTGCTGCCCCTTTAAATTCAAATTTTACAGCTGGTTGTACATTCAGTGTGGACATACAGTACAAAACAAAGATGGAGAAATAAATTCCATTGGAGAAATAATATCTGTTCCATACACAATGATGAATAGACATGAGGATGCACTCTCCTTATCCTCCTCCTCTCTGTTACCCTATCTCTCTCTTTCCATCTCTCTCTCTCTCTCTCTCTCTCTCTCTCTCTCTAAGTAACCTCTTCCACACCCTTCTAGTCCGTTCTTCCATTCCCCCATGCGGTATCCTCCTCACCCCTAAGTGAGATTTTCAGTGCCTCTGAGGAGCAGTGAGAATGCTATGAAAGAGAGAGAGAGAATGTTATGAAAGAGAGAGAGAGAATGTTATGAGAGAGAGAGAGAGAGGGAGAGAGGATGAGTGAGAGTGTGACAGGGGGGTTAGAAAGAGGGGTGGAGAAAGGATAGAGAAAACAAGAGGGATGGAGAAAGGAGAGGAACAAGAACAAAGAAACAGAGAACAGATGTATCAATGAATGAGAGATGAGAGAGAGAGAGAGAGAGAGAGAGAGAGGAAGAGACCATTGTACTGAAGCCTTTGATGAGCATTGAGAGAAGAGAGAGAGTTATGAAAGAGAGAGAGAGAGAGTGCGACAGAATGAACAAGAGAGCAAGAGGAGGGTAGACCGGAGAGATGCAAGAGAGACAGAGACAGAAAATTAGAGAAGAAGAGTGAGAAAGGGATAGGAGAGTGTGGAGGGAAGGGGGGGAGGAAGGTGCAGAACGAACAGAGAAACTGAGGAACAGAGGAAGAGAGCAACTAAAGAATCAAAGAAAGGAGGTATGGAAAGACAGGGAGGACAGACAAAATTAGAAAAAGGGGGGGGGGGGGGGTCATCCATTGTGTTGGAGGGGGTTCCCCTGCTCATCCTTGGAACATCCTGAACCCACCAGGCCTTTCCTCTCCGACAGACAGGACCATGTCCAAAGAGCACTGCTCACATGGTCAACGCAGCACACGCAGAACACACCCACACACAGGCACATACATGAACACACACTCTAGTGTGTACACACATACATCTGCATGTGCACACATATGTACCTAAAAGCTCTCTCTCGCGCACGCGCACGCACGCACGCACGCACGCAGGCACGCAGGCACGCAGGCACGCACGCACACACACACACACACACACACACACACACACACACACACACACACACACACACACACACACACACACACACACACACACACACACACACACACACGCATACACAGTGACATGGTCAAACACTCGGGCACACACACAGCTCTCTGGAGAGAGGGCACAAGGAGAAACAGCTGTTTCCTGTCAGGGCTGATCAGACTGAGGGGCAGGCGAGGAATGCGAGTGCGCAGGCCCCAGAGAGACACTCGATTACACGGTGCGGGAGGCCATAGCAGGCATTCCTCACCACTGCAGCCAAGCCCACAGGAAAATACATAACCACGCGAACACGCCCTATGCCATACACTGAACACCTTACCTCATGAACATCGCCAACACACTGAACACCTTACCTCATGAACATGGCCAACTCAGACCGATGACCTTACTTCATGGACATGTCAAAGACACTGAACACCTTACCTCATGAACATGGTCAACTCACTGAACACCTTACCTCTTGAACATGTCCAACTCAGACCGATGACCTTACCTCTTGAACATGTCCAACTCAGACCGATGACCTTACCTCATGAACATGGCCAGCACACTGAGCACCTTACCTCATGAACATGGCCAATTCACACAGAGCTGTTTACCGCACGCCAACTCAGAATAGTCTGTCTAATGCAGAAGCCTAGTTCAGACCGAACACATAATTTCAAACACAGATTGAACCACACTTAACCTCTCGAACATGCCCAGCTCAGACTGACTACTTTATCTCTTGAACAAGCTAAACACAGAACACTCTCAAAACATGCCCAAAATACATAGCACTTTACCTCATGAACATGCCCAAATCAGAAGGAACATTTTTATCTCAGTAAAAACACAATGCATAACCTTTCAAACATGTCAGTTCAGCATAATCATTGGCTAACACTGGCTAACACCTACATCAAACAGAAAATTAAAACCAAAACCAAAACTATACTGTACATTACTACTATACACCACACACACTACACTACACTATACTACACTACATTCTACTCCACTACACTATACTGTAATTATATTATACTATACTATACTATACTATACTATACTCTAACTGACCCCTGCCATGGTTCTAACTGACCCTGCTCTAAAGGCTGTAACTGACCCGGTCATGTGTGCCTTCAGACATAACAAACACAAACATACACACACCGTCTGTCTTTGCCTCTCTAAATCTCCATGTCCCTAGAGGTGCTTTAACCATCTGTTTACAACTCCAAGTGCCTTCTCATGAGAAAATACCCCCCACACACACACACACACACACACAAACACACCACACACACAGAGTTTCCGTCATCTTTTCAACACCAACTGGGGGTGGTAGTTTTCATTCCTTAATGCCTGGTCCTCTCCCAAGAGATCTGTCTCAATTATGGATGTTGAGAGAAACATACGAGTCGATGTGTTCAGGGAATCTCATGCGTTCTTCAGGCTTCAGACTTCAGTGACCACCAGCGGACATTGAGCATTCTTAAGTGGTCCTTCAGGTCCGTGGTGATAGTGAAGACGATGGTGATAATGTAGAGGACAATGGTGGGGTTACCCTTATCTGTGTGTGAAGCAGGTGATGAGAGTTGATCTTATCGTCTCAAGACACCAGCAGGCTGAGAGAACACACATCTGGTGGAGGGGAGCGTGTGTTTCACTAATGATCCCTTAAATCAGCCGTGTTTGTGTGTGTGTGTGTGTGTGTGTGTGTGTCTGTGTGTTTGTGTGTGTGCATGCATGTGTCGCTGCACAGCAATACCCAGACTTGGTGTCTACTTTGTGTTCCTCAGGCACATAAATGCACACACACACACACACACACACACACAAACACATGTCTAATTATCATCAGTGACAGACAAAGGCCTGCTGAGAGAGTGGTACATGGTTCCTCTTAATGGATAGAGTATATACAGTACACACACACACACACACACACACACACACACACACACACACTTACAGTCATCTGCCAAAGCTCACAGGCTTACCTCCAGCCAAGCACGCACACGCCACACACACCCCATAAACAGCAGGTCCAACACATGGCTGTCTGCTCGGCACTCAACAGCGCAGTCAGAACAGAGACGCCTGCCATTATGTAAACACTCCCCAAGTACCACCAGCCCTTAAGATTACACTTAATGGAAATATTTGTGTGAAGCATACCTCAGATATATGGAGGTCATATAGCCTTGTTTAAATCAATGGGTCAAATCGGATAAGACACCTGTCGTGATTATTCACAGTGCAACTTAAATGTGACTCAATTAAATCACAAGGCGTCAGTGTGTGATGATTCACATCTGCCTTGGGCAGTGCATCATGGGTAAAGCACATGTGTGAACTATTCAGAATGTTTTTACCTTAACCACTCAATACTCCATAACGACAAACATTTTGACTTTTTTGGCAATTGAAATGAAAGAAATCCAGTATAACAATATGTCAAGTTTCACAAGAGCATGGGTCTAAATGCTTTCAAAATCCACCACGCATTTAAAAATATATATTTCTAGATTGCCCTTATGCCACTATACTATAGTCACAGCCTGGCTTATCTACTCCCTGTGAAGTGTAACACCTCTGCATGTCTCTCCTCCATTACACAAGAGAAACTGCCTCTGGGTAAACAGCAAGAGCAACCAGTTTTACACACACACACACACACACACACAGTGCCTCTAAACAAATCTGTCTGAACACAGTGACAACAACAATGCTTCCTTTTAACCGATACTATCTAAGTCCTATGAAACACACACACACACACACACACAAATACTGAGACCACAACAGAGGGCAGTTTTAAAAGTAAAACACTGTGCAAACGTCTAAGGCCTGATGGCCAGAAAAACTGGAATGGCAAGACCGAAGGACAGACGGACACACACACACACACACACACACACACACACACACACACACACACACACACACATACACACACACACACAGCTGTTGTAGTTCAGTGGCACCCGTAAAACACTTTCACCCTAAATGTTCATCTTCCATCCACACACCAGCTGTTGCTAGCAGTACTGGGGCTCCCTCCGAAAGTGAAAGAGCAGCCCTGAGGGCCAGTTGTGGCCAGATAAGGGCCTTCACATAGGACTGCACAGCTTCAGGGGGGAATAACCCACCTGCTAGGGGTATTTAGACGGTCAGGAATGTCTATGAGAGAGGAGGAGGGGAGAGCTGATGTGTATTGGGGTAGGTAAACCACAGAGAGTGGAGTATTTGTGTGTTGTGAGATTCTGTAGTGATATCCTCTGCCATGCAGGTGCGGACTGCTTTTAAATCTTACTCAACACTTGGCTTCGAGCCCTGCATTGTTTTTTTTCCCTGTGTGTGTGTGTGTGTGTGTGTGTGGCCAGGTATGTCCATGTGTGTTCTGTCTATTTAGATGGGTGTGTGTGCACATGCATGTGTGCTTGCGTCTGTGTGGAGTGATTAACTGATAGACGCAGAGGTTCTTCCAGCTATGCAAGCCCATCTGATGCCTGAGTAGTGAGTCATGCTTCAGCAACATGATCATTACTGCCATTCCTCAGTTTGAGTTATATAGAATCAGTTTACATAAACACACACACACACACAGAGAAAACACATGCATACACACACCCACACACGCATGCACGCACACACACGCACACACATACACGCACGCACACACACAATGAGAGAGAGAGAAAGAGAGAGAGAAAGAGAGAGAGAGATCTGAAACAGACTCTTCTCAAACCCGCATGTATGTATCACCTGAAGAGCTCCACTGGTAAGGAGCTGAGACATTTCTGTCATGCCAGAGTTGTGACACTTTGCATTTCCTCTGTTTCATTTATGGCCACCCTCTGGTATGCTCATAAACCTGCAACTAGGGTCAACATTCTTTTCACTCATTCTTTCCCTCTCTCTCTCTATCTATCTATCCCAGTGTACCATCATTCTGTCTTTCCTCTCTTTCCTTCTTTTTCTCTCTTTCTGCTCCCCTGTGTTTACAGCATCCACAACCAACTTGCTGTCTTATGATTGTTGTTCTCAGTATGTCAGTGGATTACAATGAATGTGATATTCATTATATTCTACATGTGTGTGTGTGTGTGTTTGTGTGTGTGTGTGTGTGTGTGTGTGTGTGTGTGTGTGTGTGTGTGTGTGTGTGTGTGTGTGTGTGTGTGTGTGTGTACGTGACATCCCCTCTTACGAGTCCTGAGCATACTTACCAGCCCTTAACACAGAGATAATAAGACATTACCCCCTGCCTGCCCAATTAGCGCCATGCTGATAGTCAGGGCCCCTTGTACCCACAGTAGAGGTGACACTGCTGACTCGGAGAGTCAGGGCCATCAAAGCATGATACTATGTGTGTGTGTGTGTGAGAGAGAGAGAGAGAGAGAGAGAGAGAGAGAGAGAGAGAGAGAGAGAGAGATAGTAAGAGTGTCCACTGTCTGCAGACAGGGAGGGAGGGACAACTTCTCAGTGCTCCACACTGCCATCTACTCAGTGTTCCACACTGCCATCTACAGGCATAAGATGGTATAGCAAATAAAGGTGACCGGCCAAACTTTGACATTCCTGGAGCTCTTGAGTTCTTAGCTGTCCAGTGATTAATTAAAAGCTGACAGCAAGAACAAATAAGGCACTAAATTATCGCAGCCTAGAGAGCAGAGGATTGCATTGGATTAAACAGACCGAAGGCTTCTTCATGTGAAATGGCAGGGGATTAGTAAAGAGTTAGATGTCTAGAGTTAGAATGTACTCATGGAGTATTCCTATACATGGTGATCAAGGGATGTGTTCAAAGACACTTTGTTGTTTATTTATTTATTTTTTTTAAATCGAAAACCATAAGTACCCAAAACACCACCCAAGTCTTCCCCAGAGAGTGTATACCAACCACATCAGTGTGAATATACCGGTAATTAATAGTATTGAGTATTGTTTACTTATTGTGGCATCTGAGGCCTGAATCTAGTACTTTATTTTCAGACTGTCTTTCCTGAAGGAAAAGACTGTCTTTCCTGAAACAGAGACATGGTGGCTTGGTCCAAGAGGGAGGAGAACACGGAATGAGGTGGACAGAGTGGACAGAATTAGAGACTTCTGTGTGTGTGTGTGTCTGTGTGTGTGTCTGTGTATGTGTGTGTGCGCGTTCAAAAATGAAAGCTTGGAGAGCTCACTTCATCATCTCTTTTCTCCAGATGTGCCATGCTACACTTTCTAGTGTGTGTGTGTGTGTGTGTGTGTGTGTGTGTGTGTTTGTGTGTGTGTGTGTGTGTGTGTGTGTGTGTGTGTGTGTGTGTGTGTGTTCGTGTGTGTGTGTGTGGATGTGTTGAGTGTGTACATCTGTTTCTGTGTCTATATGTTCCCACTCGCTCAGAGCGTGGTGTTCTCACTGTTGACCTTGTGCATATGGGAGTGCCTGCCTGCACCCCTCTCAGCGAGCCCTTAGACTCCTGCACATTTCTGGCATAGCTGCAGCCTGAGTGCCCTGATAAGGGCCCAGAGGAGGGGGGGGGGGGTGGCATATCACGCCTCTCTCTCACTATTTCCTTTCCTTCCTCCATCACTCTTTCCAGATCTACATCCATCATCCCCTCAATTTGTCTTTAACTCTGAACCCCTGGATCCTGCCCCTAAGGGCTTGTGACCCTCTCCTCCCCTCCTCTCCCCTCTTCTCCTCCTTGTCTTTCCTCACCTCCCCTCCTCTCTCAAGCAGAAAACACTTGCACCTCCTCTACTTTTTCTCTCTCCTTCTATATCTCCTTTCTTGTCTCACTCTCTTTTCCGCTCTCTCTCTATCCCTTCTTTCCTCAAACTCTCCCTCCCTCCCTCCCTCCCTCCCTGTCTCCTCTCCAGCTGCCCCTCTCTCCTCTCTCTGCTCTGCAGTAGAGTTGGCTGGGCTCCAGCACCCTGTGGAAACTCTGAGCTGATCCCACCTCTGCTCTCCTCTCCTCTGCTCTGCTCTGCTCTGCTCTCCGGGGCTAGGCCACAGGCTGGCTTCCTTCCCTCCTCCCGCTCCCTATTCTTTAGCTTTTGTGATCGTTTCCAAGGCCAGAAGGAGAGAGAGAGATTGTGTGTTGGTATGTGAAAAAGATTGTGGTGTGTGTGTGTGTGTGTTTGTGTGTGTGTGTGTGTGTATGTATGTATGCAAGTGTGTGTGGGAAAGAGAGGGAAAGATACTGTGTATGGATGTAAGAGTATATTGTGTCTAAGATTACCTGCGGCTGCATGTTAAAACTCGCCCCAAAATTGCCTATTTCCAAGTAATAACCCTGACACAAAGCCTTCTATTTGACTTAGCCAGCTGAGGGAATCACATTAATACTTCAGGTCACATTCTGTCACACCACACACTCTGTCTAAGTGTGAACAATGTCAGGGCTTCATCTGTGTGTGTGTGTGTGTGTGTGTGTGTGTGTGTGTGTGTGTGTGTGTGTGTATCCGTGTGGTGACCTGGTCATTCAGGCAGCCATTTTCCAGCTATGTGTCTAATCCTCTTCAAAATGGTATCTCACCCAAGAGTCATCCAAGCAGAAACAGAGTTACAGGTCTCCCACTGTCCACAGTCTTACTGACGCAAACAGCTTTTATAGCATTTCTTTGGTTGGCTCGTGTAGTCTGCTGGAGCATGGAGCTCACTTAAGAAGGGATTTAGTTCGGGATTTGCTTGAAGAGAATGACAGAGACAGACAGATAGAGTGAGAGAGAGTGAGATGGAGAGAGAATTTGTATAGACACAGCATGCACTGAGACGCTGCATTTTCAGAAGAAACACAAAAGCTTTTACAAGGCAAGAGAGAAGAGAGAACTCTCTCAAGAGGTTTTAATGGACAATGTACTTCAGAGCTATTTCAGAAGGAATTCCAAGTTCTGTGGCACGCTTCAAAGCCAGGCTCTAATGGAAACATCCTTTGCACGGATGAATCACCTCTCAGAGCTCTTGCAGGGCATGTGGTAGTACAGAACGCACTGCATAACGATTGAATGAATAAGCTGGTCTATAAAAAAATGGGTTTGTTTGGCACAGTGTGGGAACTATGGAAACTATGACAGAATTTTGCAATCACAAGATTCACTGATGTATCATGCACAAGCTCTAGACAAACATCGGTGTTGCCCTGGCAACCCCTGGAACAATTTAGGTCACAGAGCAATTCTGTTCATATCAACTAATGTCAAGTAAGGCTACATTATTAGTGGTGACAAGCCCATATCAGTAATCCATCACAAAAACCCAGTGTAAAATAGCAATGTTTTAGCAAGGTTTTGAAGGAGAATTTTCCACCATAACAAAGCAGCAAAACAGACTGTTAGGGATCTCTACATCTGCATAAAGGGTATTTGAGTGCCTATGGCCTTATATGTTCTGTATAAGCTATTACATTATGAGGTGAAGATTCCTATACTCTCCATAGACAGGTTTCTCACCACTACTTACAACCTAAGGAGAGGTTTCCTACCTCAGCTTACAACCTTAAGTGACCAAGTGTTGTGCTCTATACTCGGTACTTACAGTACATTCTCTATGTTACACATAACATTATTTTTAAAAAATAAAGATGAATATACTTCAAATGGCCAGGTTTTCACACCTCTAAGAGCTTAACTGACAACCCAAACTGACTAGATCTGTGTGTGTGTATTTTGTTTTCTCTTCAGGAGGAGAATGAGATCCCCTCCAGTGTGTTTGTGAAGGAGCCTCCTCCGTTCCCCCGCGATGCCGAGGACAACCCATCGGTGGACGCCAATCGCTCACAGGAGGAGGGCCTGCAGACCATCAACCTGTCCTCGGACGAGGAGCTGGGCCTGGACGAGGAGGAGGACGAGAGTGTGGGCGTGCTGGAGCTCCAGGGGGAGCACCTGGAGAAGTCGCGCGCCGAGAAGATCAAGCGCTCCAGCCTGAAGAAGGTGGACAGCCTGAAGAAGGCCTTCTCGCGCCACAACATCGAGAAGAAGATGAACAAGATCGGCACCAAAATAGTCTCGGCGGAGCAGCGCGAGAAGATCAAGAAGAGCCTCACGCCCACGCACCCCAAGGGCTCGCCCTTCAAGGTCTCCCCGCTAACGTTCAGCCTCAGGAAGCACCGCGGCGGCAGCGGAAGCGGAGGCGGGGGAGATGCGGAGGCTGACCCCAAGGCCACGGATGGCGACCAGGGAGAGGACTCGCCCACTGCGGTGGCCTCCATCGAGCTGGCGCCCATCAGTCCAGGAGAGGACCTGCCCTTCACCGAGCTACACCCTCAGCTGGCGCCTGACACCGAGGAGGTCAAGGCCGCCGTGGAGTCCATGGAGAAGGAGGCGCTCGACCTCACAGCCTCTGGGGAGGAGGTCAGCGCGGAGTATGCGCTTTCCGCGACCCTGCCTCAGGACGCCTCTGTGTGCAACGGCACTGAAGGAGAGGGGAAGGAGGAGGCGGAGGAGGAGGAAGAGGAGAAGGAGGCGGTGGAGGCAGATGTGGGGGAGAAGGAGGTGGCAGCGGCGGCAGCGGCGGCAGCAGCAGCCGAGCAGGAGGAGCCAGAGGTGGACCGGGAGGTGAAGAACGCCGTGGCGAACGAGAGTCCAGCTGAGGGTGCAGGGGCTGAAGCAGCAGCAGCGGCGGCCGTTCCTGAGGCTGTGGCCGTGCAGCAGGCGTCCTAATAACCCCCCCAACCATGCCTGAGCCCAACACACACACACACCACACACACACACACACACACAAACCAGCCCTGATCCAACATTCACACACACACACACACACACACACACACACTCCTTTCTCCCTAACACTTTCAAACATACACACTCCCCTGACCAGTCCCCCATTCCGTTCTCAACACCCAAAAGAAACGTGCATCATCCCTGAACATTAATCCTCATTGACGTATGCACCATACCTGGACATTAAGCACCACCTATTAAACCTGCTCTTATACAAATAAACAGTGACTTACATTGCAGTGCAACATAACATGATGACCCTTTCTCAACAAAGCCCACATTTATATTTCTTACTCCTTCCTGTTCTGATGCTTTCTTATAACATTATAAATGACTGTGATCAACTACAACCCTTCAAATATCCCATGATCCCTCTTGTTAGTGATGACGAGAAACCTCTTACGCTGTCAGCTCTAGATAGACCATTGTGCCTTTATCGTCCAGTAGTTTTCCTGTCTCGTATCAAACCATAAAACAGTCCACTGGTATAGGAGAGGTTTTATTTACTAACCAGTGAAAGTGACCACACGCATCGCCATTTGTTTGCCTTTCCTGACCAACCAAGTCAACTATCCATCTCCATGTCTCTCTACCTGTCTGTCTGACTACCTGTCTCTCTGCCTGTCTGTCTGACTACCTGTCTGTCTGTCTGTCTGTCTGTCTGCTTTGAGCTCCATGATTTAAGGACATCAAAAGCCTTAGGCAAGAAAACAAAAGGAGTGCCAGTATCACCCAGCCTGTCAGCACATTTCAGTCATTGGCGTGGAGTTCTATGGCCCACAATCCATCTCTCTGAGAACAGACTGTGCGAGGAGGGCCTGGCAGAGGTGTGCCTCGTCCAAATGTAGAGGAGATGCCTAGAACGCACCTGGCCCAGATCTGGCTACAATCTTTTGGATCAGACCATTTGGATCCATTCAGAAGCTATCAGAAGTTTTCAGGAATCCGACTTCAGTATCTTCACTGAACAACTGCCAGTCATACTCCCTGTGTGTTTTGTAACACCAAACAGACACACTCTTACCATATTTACAGATGAGTGTATGAGTTTGCACTGAAAGAGTTTCCATGAGTTCTCTATGTGTAGGTTATAATATAATGCTAAGATATAATTAATACATGCTAGAGGAATGGATATGCGAACAAAACTAGAGTGAATGCAGTTTGAATCTATTAAAAAGGACAAAATTTCAGTTTTCACCATTAACTATGTCCAACCTATATGACTTTGTTATTGACTTCATCATAGTAGTCATAGTATGCAATATGCAAAAACTCCAGTATTGAAAATGCATTGGTTGCTCAAATGTTAATGTATGTTGAATGTGAATGTTGCATATACCACAGCCGGTATTGTATGTTGACGACATGTTTTGAGGGGATGGGCGCGGTCTGGTATCTCCTCAGCCTCCACACTGTCTGTGTCTGGCATGGCGAGGATTCCTGCTTTTGAAAGATGGCCCCAAGAGGCCCTATTTCTCAACTCAGAGGTGACAGGGGCCTGGCATGAAGTTAGTGTGTCTGTGTGAAAGAGAGAGAGAGAGTGAGATACAGAGAGAGAGAGAGAGAGAATGGGAGAGAGTAAAAGAGAGAGAGGGAGATGGTTTGCATACTTCACAGTGATGGAGGATTTCTTTGGATGTTGCATAGAACACCAAAAGAGCTGCGTATGGTAAACACCAGACAGATGGAGGAGAAAGAGAGGGAGATGAGAGGGATGGAAATGATTGGGGGGTGGGGGTGGGGGATGGTGCTGGTGCTGAACGTCAATCATCTTGATTTCCACATTATGCTTCTCTGGACTGGTTTTGTTTAAGTAAACTGATAAATTATACACGTCATAAAGAGATATGAGCTAAAGTTATTTGGTGCTAAGCGTGTTACAAAACGTGGCACAGTCAGCGAGAGATCATTTGGAGATCATTTACTGACACGTTAAAAAAAAAGAATGACAAGCTCTGTCCTTATGGTTCACAAAAAAAGCTTAATGTGTCTGTGCAAGCATTCAATAGGTCAAGTAGAGATCAGTGTACCTCTATGACTTAGTATAGCACTGTTTTCCACCAAGATATAGAAAAGACATACAATTGATCTTCCAAATAACTGATTAAATGCATTTTCATGCAACTGATTCAATTAATCCAAACCCCCCTTCTCTTCTGGACTTTACACATCATTCATACCTATGAATGGGAAATCACAAACTGCCTTCCAGTAAGCCCAGCAATTGGAAACTGAACTTGTGTTGTGTGCTTTGGGCCTATGTGAAAAAGGATGAAGATTCATTCCTTGAGTCTTTACAAAACACTTTGTAGTGATTTTATGTTACTGCTAAGTCCATTTTGCCTTCTATTTGCATATCCTATAAAACGTTAACTACGCTAATGACTTAAATAATATATATAAGTATATGTTGTCTTGAACCTATTTTACGTAAACAAGAGTTATCAGTGATGCCAAAGATGCTACATGTAGAGATTTTTTTTAATGGCAAACCATTAATAACCATGTCAAACTGTGACCTTTTTGTCTTCACTTTTGCCATATTGTTATTAAAACACCTCTTCTGAGTTTTCAAAATAAATACTTTTAACAAAATTTGCCTCCTTGGAACAATGACAGTATTCGTTTCTTTTTTATATATATTTTTCGCCTTTTTGCCTTTATTTGTATAGGACAGTAAAGAGTGAGAAAGGAGGTAAGTGGGAGAGAGAGATGGGGTGGGACCGGGATATGACCGCAGGTCGGATTAGAACCTGGGTCCCTGTGGGCACTTGGACCCGTATATGGTATGAGCGCTGTAGCCTGTTGTGCCACAGCGCCCCCCCAGTATTCGTTTCTTGACATGTGGCTTGACGGGGTACGAAATCTGTTTCTATGGCATAAAAGATCTATAAGTCATACTAGTGGCATTCTTGGTGCATCCAAGCATGCCAAGGCCCCGTCCACACAGAGGCGCTTTTTGGGTTAAACGCACCGGTTTTGCTTCGTCTTGGCCGATCGTCCAAACGAATCCTGTAAACGCACTGCCCGAAACCGCACTTTTTTGAAACCTGGTCCCAGGGTGGAAAAATCTGAAAACCGTAGCCCTTGCGAGTTTGTTTGGATGGCGAAACCGCATACTTTGATGATGTCATCACACCTCAGCTGCCCTGGACTTGACACATATAGTATTGCCTAACAATACTAGTTTTCATACATGACATTACCTACGATTACAGTCAGTAGGATAAATATCACAACTGGTGCTGCGCAGCGTCAATAGCTTATAATTACTTGGTGGACTGAACAGTGTTTTCCCTGTGTTTTCTTGATGCATTCTAGCTACTGTCATTGACGCGAGAGAACTAGTCAGAAGTTATTAAGGAAGTGCGGTGTAAGTTTAAATTAATTTGTGCATAGTGCCGGTGTAAATTTATGTAAACATAAATAAATGCATTCACAGTCTAGTGAAGTCAGATATGAGCATACAAATACACTTAGAACTCATGTTAAGCCGATGGTAGCGCACTAAATGCGAATGCGCGATTTAATGCAGGCAAAAGTATCGACTGTTACTAACGAAGGTATTATAGCAATATTATAAATGTGGCGACGGAATAGCCTAGAACTTTGGTAAGCCTAGCGTTTAGTAGCCTATGCACTTGCGGTGAAATCCAAAACTAATGTGAATCGCGGACTATCCTACATTTGCTTTGGTCAATTTCTGTAAAGAAACAGTGCCACCTATAGGCCTGGGATATGAAGTAACGTGTTGAGTCGTGTTGAGATGGATCCGTTTGGACGCATATATTCTTGATACGGTTCCAGGGAAGAAGGAGGAAAAAAAGATTGGTTTGGTACGTGTGGACTAGGCCTATGTCACCAGCAGGCACATTGAATGATGGCAGGTTTTGCCAACCAAAAGAGTATACTAAACACACTGCTATCCTCGTGGATTTACCAGGCCTGGATTTAAAAAAAAGAAATTCTGTGTGAGAGCTACTTACAGGAGAGAAGTCAGAGAGCTTCAGCAGGGTCTGAGATGCTCTGCAGTCTGCACAATAAGAACCTAGAAAACCATGGAATCCCAGCATGGACGTGAAGGTATGTATCACCACTTTAGCACAGCGTTGAGTTAAACAGAATTAATACATTCTGTTTAGTCATTAAACAAATAATTAAAATTCATGAAAAAAGTGAGCTGAAAGAATATTTCAGTGCTCACTAACTGTGTCTTTCACCTGCCACCCACCTCCCTTTTTTCCCACCCAACAATTGTTTGCCCATCCTTACTTTCAGACAGACATGGGCAGTATTTTAATAATATGTATTTTGCAGCGTTAGAAAAAAAATGTAGTTTTTTTAACAACAAAATACTTAAAAATACTCATTTTTTTCTCAAATAAGCCAAAATGTCATCACTACTACCTATACCCGGTTTGAGGACAATCAGTCACCGGCAGTCTTCCACTCTCCTCCCACTTCCCCCAGTCCTCCCTTTGTCATCCAGGAGGCAGAGGTGTGCAATCTTAAAAAAAACAAAAAAAAAAAACAGAAGGCCAGGGCCTGTATTCACAAAGAATTTTAAGGCTAAAAGTAGTTCCTAACTGGCGAATTTAGGAGAAACTCGTAAAAATAATGGGCGTGTCACTCGTAACTTAACGACTCCTAATTTTTTTGACTAAAGAGTAATTTACGAAGCATTTTAGCCCTAAAAGTAGCAAGTAAAAGTCTGGGACAGCTTAAAAGAAGTCGAGAGGACTCCTAACTCACTAAGACCTATTCACAAACCGCTTTTTGTGGCATTTCACATCACAATGTTTTAAAAATGCACATGTGGCTACAATCGCGAGGGAGGCATAACTAAGGGATGCAATAACGCCTCCAACAACAACCAAAACTACCCAACAAATAAACTAAATGTAACGTTTTATTGAGAATCAAATTAGTCCATACGAATAGGGAGGGTGCCTGCCCGGTGATAGGCCTATCCCTTGGGCAATTCTCTATATTCAGCTCTAAAGTTGACCTAAGCAGTGATTTGTCCATAAAAATGGCAATTTCATTACCCTTTTGAAAGGACAGCATGGTAAGGTAAACCCAGCAAGGTAAACCCAGTTTTCCTTTTTCTTGCATTAGTATCACATTGTGCCCAACTTAAGCGTTAGATACAACGTTTCTTTTTTACGATCCTCTCTGAACATGTCTGAAGTTGGAAAAAATGAAAAGAAAAGCCAACTGAGGGAGCCAAAATGGTCAACATAAGTCTGAAAGTTGAAAAAAAATAAAAGTAACTAACTTGGAGCTTGAATTGTCAGGTGTGTATACAACTAGGCTACATCAAATGTGTGATGCATTTTATTTCAATTGTATCACATAGGCCTATATTTTGACATATTAATACTTAATAGGTAAGCAAGAGGTCTCAAAGAGAATTCTGTCTCTGTCATTTGGGACGCGGTCTTGTGTTGGAATAGCCTAGAAATCTAGACGCACCCTATCTTGATGTGGGCCTGGCTCGTCAGGCTAGTGTTGGACTCGACCCTCTTTTGACTCGGTCCTTGTCCTACAACCCCATCTAGTGGAAGATTTGTCTCTGGTTCTGGTCAGACCATAGACTGTATACGGGTCAGACACCAGCATGTACTTCCTCGTAAATTATCACAGTTCAAACACCATGTTCAAACGTGGTTTTTGTAGAATTTACTTTAGTTTTTGCTGGGTACAATATACCAGAGAATGTTTAATAATACGGCATGCCACATAGACGGTTGGTTTAAAATTTCACAGAGAACAACAAGAGCGCTGCACTGCGCAGGCGCTCTTACAGTCACGGTGGCCGAGAGGTTAAGGCGTTGGACTCGAAATCCAATGGGGTTTCCCCGCACAGGTTCGAATCCTGTTCGTGACGATGTTTTTTTCCAAAAACAAAACTTACAACCATCTGTCAACTGATAGGGTTAACAAACATAACTGAATGATCGAGGTTTTCATTTACGCAGCCATCTAATTTAGCAGGCTTACCACGTGGACATTGAGATTCTAACCACTAGGTGGCAGTTTGATGCTTATTCTGACGATTAGCTGACTTAAATATTGTGGTAGTATTTGCATAGAACGATTTTTATTTTTAGTAGGGGTCTGCATTTCTCACACACTGACCATAAAGTGCATGCAGTTGACATATCTCACACGAACTCATGCCACACATGCTGTATCTCACAACGTTGTGTCTGTGCTTCCCCAGATGTTTATGACCTACCTAGAGTGATAGAGAAAACTCTCTCCTAACTACCTATTAAATAAGAGTTGAGCTGACGACGGGATCTGTCAACATGTAGGCCTACATGCAAAGCTACATGCACGCAACCTATATGGGTAGCGGTAGAAGGCTATTATTCTTTGTTAGTCTACAGCTCTTAAACATCTCTCTCACTCTCTCACACACACGCATCATCATGTAAAAAGCAGAAGCATTTAATGACCAATTTTTGTCGATGCCAAATGTAATGTTAAACTGCATAGTGTAGGCTATGTGGTCGACTAGCCCAGCGTGGAGACTGGTCCGCGGAGCCGTGGAGTGAAATTAGGCCCGGTGCTTCGTGTGATAATTTGCTGCCCAATTGATCAAGGACCGACAGAAAAAGAAAACAAACGTTTCTGCAACCAGGAGGAAATACTTGCTAATTCGAGGTCATTAAACATAGAGCCGTACAATTAAGTGGTGGTATGAGCGTTCATTTGATGCATGCGTGCGCGCGACAGAAACTGAACTACCCGATAACGTTGGTAGCAAAGCTCCGCTTCAACCTGTCGGAATTAAGGCTATTTAATTATTTAACGGCATTTGAGTAGGCCTCTGAGTATAGTCAAATTTGAATATAACGTAGCCAAAAGCTATACTTATTAGTCTTCCTATTAAAGATCTCCAGACCAGAGATTTACGCTTATCTGCTCCGCCGTTTACCATACAAAAGCTGGTATTATGTTTCCTGAATCCTTACATTCAGGCATTCAAATGACATTTCTTTAAAAAGCATGTACATTTTTTCTCCATTTGCCTACCAGTGTATGATGCTTAGCCTACATGAGGGAAACATTCCAAAACAATAGCACCCATATAGTTGCTGTTGTTTTGAGAAGTATTTCTCATTCAAGCGTGCCACCATGCAAAAGCAATTAACTTGTAATTATTATATCTTACATTAGTAAAGCAGTCCTCTGATGTGCATTTTTTCACAAACGTTTTATGAACAATGTTAGCACTTTAAACATTGACTGCTTTGAAGTGAAAGTGCATGTATAACAATATAGCATAATAATAATTGTGATAATGGTAATCATCATGATAATTTGATTGGGGGGGGGGGGGGGGGGTACGTGTAGGTGGGCCCTATCATAGGGCCCCTATGACCCCAGAGTCTGCCATGACCGGGCCTCAGGTCAAAGAAGTTTGAGAAAGGCTGGACTAGCCTATGTCCAGCACCAAATGTGGCTACACGTTTGTAAAAAGTGCATTATTTGTTGTTTAGACTAAGGGAGTTTAATGGCAGAAGAGCACATGCAGGTGCAACAACTTTCTACGTGCCTATGTTACATTCTTGCAGCCATTAGAGCCAATACTGCAATCATAGGTTGCGATATGTACCGTGGTGAAGGTCTCTCTCCCTAGTAGCTCCATCCATGTGTTTGTGGCATCAGGCATTTTTATGACCCTGCAAGAATGAGCACAAATTTAGCACAGCCCATGGCCTGTCACAAAACCAACTAGGCTAGGCCACAGCTGGCCTAAGACAAGGATGATTTATTCACAAGAGCCAAACAAGTTCCATTTTCAAAAACGGTAGGCATACACTGACTCACATTAAACCTATACATCGACACATTGTTGGCTAGATAGGAGAGTTTAAGGTCATACTTTGTGTTTTTGAGAGAAACTCCATTTTCCGTCCAATTAGATTGGATCCCTATGCATTCACGAGTCCCACAGGAACAATTACATCTGAGCGGGCTTCCCGAAACAACACCAATAATGATGTTGGACGCTGCAACTTCTGGTCTTCCTTCCCCTGCCTTCACAATCCCTTCCCCTCTGATATACGAGGAGAGGCCGTTGATTAAACTCAACAACACCAGGCTAAAGAAAAAAATAGAAGCAGTAAAACTGGCCATGCAATTACCTATATCTCTTGATTTTATCCCTGTCCATCTAATTTCTTCACATTTAAGCATGTGTCAACCATAGAAGAATAAAGTAGGCCACTATATTATGTCTATGAAATAAGGCCCCTTTCACACCGGGAACGTGGCGTGAACGTCGCGTGCACTCTCAAAAAGGATGTGTTGGAAACAACACATTTTTAACACATCAATGTGTTTAGGTAAGGACAACACATTTTGTGTTATTTTTTGTGTTAAACCCATGTAACACAGTTACTGTGTTGATATTTTAACACACCTGTGTGTTATAGTTGACACAATTTGGTAATGGTTAACACAGTTACTGTGTTTATATTTTAACACACCTGTGTGTTATAGTTGACACAATTTGTGTCAATTTGGTTATTGTTACTTTCATTTGGTTATGGTTATGCTTTTGTCCAAAGCCACATACAAATACAAGACAATATAATACTTAAATTTAACAGGGAGCAAATTAAGATGTTGGTCAGACTATTAGAAGGATAATAGCAATAATAAACAACAATGTCAATTCAATCACAGCATAATGAAGTGCATGTTGTCATTTTATTTATATTTTTAGTATATTTATGGATCTTAGCAGATAAGACAATTATGAAATTATTTAAACCAAATAGTGTGTGCAATAAAGATGAATTCCTGACAGCCTAATGTGAAATTATGTATTATTTATTACAAATATTGTACACATAAACATTACACAAGTTCATAACGAGGGTTTACAAAAATATCATTGTTAAAAAATATCAAATGTATTGGTCTAAAATCAATTAAATCTCTTATACTAATTAGTTTAAAGTCCTCTGTTCTCTGGACAGCAATTGCATGGAAATGGTTATGGAAAAACTTTGTAACAAGTATCCTTAAGAAAAACATTTTGATTTTCACTTTCTGGTGAAATGTGCATAACTTCTCAAACCGTTTTCCTTAAGAGGAATGGCAAGTTTGTCGTTTTCTGCAACAATGATGTATTGGGCGGAGGCGGACGGATCTGCAATGCACACCAAGTGGGGCTGGCGATGTTCTACTGATCTATCAGGAGGATTGTTCAGCACACTGGAAATGCTGGTTCCAGTCTGTCAGTCTTTTAAAGAAAGAACAAGAACATAAACAAGTCATTAGACATGTGCAGGGTTTCAAACCATTTACAAATTGACAATACTCATTTTACATTATACCAGATATAACATTGCACCATAAAAAAATACAATATAGGCGTTCCGTACTATAAGCACACAAAAGAAACATTTACTATAGGAGGGGCCTACCGGTTTTATATCCAAAAGGTAGCCCGAAGCTGACTTCACACTGCATTTGGTGTTCCCTTTGCCCCTGCCTGATGCAGTGGGGGGCAGCAGATGGACAAGCTTATGAAGAGCTCTGTAACATGAAACTATAAAAACAAACAAATTTAGTAAACTCTTACAATTGCATTCATTCACTGTAGCACAAAAGCTTAATAGAGATAATTCCTCCTACCATCAATCATGCTCAGGAACTGGTGGCAAGGCAGCTGCAGGTTCACTTGTGGACATTCCCTCCCATTTTCAGATGAACAGCAGCTTTTCCAGGAAACATCTTTCCAAATTCTGTGTCAAAGTACATAAATGGACAAAATACAGCCATTTGAATAATTAGAATGATATCAGAGGGGTTAAAGACAGTTCATCCAACTTTCATTATTTTCATCTTTATTTTACTATTTTTATTACAAATAGGTATTTGAAAAATTAGAATGATATCAGAGGGATTAAAGACAATTCATCCAACTTTCATTATTTTCATTGTCCCAAAACAATATGCACTCACCATATATGGCATGTCCACAAAGCGTGTAAACTCTGCAAAAACCTCCAACGTTGGATGTCTAGCAGCAATCCACAACCTTGTAGCTGCAACAAAATAGATTATTATAAATTTGATTTCACACCATATTGTGAACACATAACTTATTTCAACTTCCATACTGTTTATTTTTTAAATCATTCAGCATTTCCAAAATAAGAACACACAATCTGGGTGACTAACGTTAGCGAACTGGTCAGAAACGAAATGTTACTTTAGGTTATTATCAAAATGGCAGCATTGATTACTGTTTCATTAATGTGTCACATTATTGCTTAAACTGCACCCCAAAAAAGCAAACTACACACTCTATAAACTATAAAAGATAATCATAACGTTGTGCATAGATGTAGAAGCTAGTTCAACACTGGGTCTAGCTTCTACTAACTGCATGCAATATCGTTTCATCAAACCGTGTTCACTAACGTTAGTGTCGCGTTCGGAATGCAAATGTGTTTTCCCTTGGCAGCGTGGTAGCTTCTAAATGCATTAAGTTCATTCATCATCGTTAACTTGCTAGACTATTTGTGAACATGTTCTAATGTTATGTCGTGGAGCAGAAGAGATATAACTGCATAGGCCTATAACAAAAACGACTAACGTTACATTCACGTTAACCTGACCTTATGTCTATTATGGCTTGTAACGTTAACCACCGATTGTTCAGAATAAAACGGTCACCGTTATCTATGCAAGTAAAAGTGAATCAGCTTCTAAATAAATAACGGTGGTTATCATGATTTATAGTAGTTATAGTAAGTTAGATAGTGTTGTAACTTATCGTAATTTGTAACGTAGATAGTAGTTTGTAGTTTTGACATCCTGAGCCATACCGTTAGCATTTCATACCTTGTTAGCACTAGCTACAAGGTCATACCAGTTACCACAAACCTTGCTAACGTTAGCTGTCCATAGCTAAAACTTTAGCAGCTACCCAAAATGCGGATTTACCCACATAGTAATACGAGATGAGGTAACGTTAGAATATTTTAGTTTCTACATGTATGCCAGTGTTTTTCAGAGTGTGTTAATGTAAGGTCAGGATTGACTTAACATGGACTAGCATAACGATTGCTAATCAATAACCTAACGTTAGCTGCTAGAGCTACTTGGCTAACAATCGATGCTGGACTTTATTATCATTTAACCATTACAATATTGCAAGTTGCAACAGTCTTTAAAATAAACATAACAAATACGTCTGAAGACATGGGTCTACCTTACCTTTTATTCAGACATTTAATTCCACTCTATGTGCCACTTGCAACTTATTCCAGTGCGCCAAAATGAAGTGCTGAGAAAAGAACCTCTCCTCTCAGGGTAACGGCTCATCCAGGACACCAGGGATTGGCCAATAATTTAACACATTTTGTGTTGGGCAGTATATTCCAGTAATATAACACAGTAACAACACAAAATAACACAAATTGTGTTAAAATTGTGATAACACAAAAAATGTGTAATTATTTAACACATCATTTTTGAGAGTGTGTGCGTGTCAGTTGCGTAGCGTTTTCTCTATGTCTTTGCTTACCAAACGCTGTCTGGTGTGGTGCTGCAGCGGCCCCTCGCCAATTAAAACGTCTCTTTTTCTCACGTCATTTGTTTTACTGTTTTGAATGGAAACACTTCCAACATGTGGCGTGTGAGTCCTATTCCTAGCATGCACGACGAGTGTAACCCATACCTGTCAACACTCCAGGTTGCCAGATTGTGTATGAAATACACCCTACACATACACGATCACTTAGTTTCAATTTCAACCGTTTCGTCATAGGCTAAAACCTGGCAACCCAAAACCCAAATAAGGAAGCGGGTGCCGACTGCGCAGCCTGAGTCCCGTCGTAAGCAAGCGGGCTAGTTGAATGGCCTACTCCAGAACTAGCTGTTGTGAAATTGTTGGGAATTGAATTGATTAACACATCACAAACTGTTATTGAGTGTTGTTGATACACTGAACTTGTGCCCTCGGAACCAAATCTGACAGCAAGCAGCTTTGGAGTTTTGGAAGTAGGCTAGGCTGCAGGCAGGCAGCTGGTGGATAGGCTACATAACTGGCATGCGTAAGGTAATGGTAAGGTAAAAGCAACGACCGAAATGCAGTGTTGAAACACGTGTATGAAACGTATTAAATATGCAAACACAGATCCAGTATAAACACTGGTGCCCCCCTCCCCCCCCCCAAAAAAAAATCTCCCGTTTTTGGAAAGCTAAATGTTGACAGGTATGAGTCTAATCTGTTAACACGGGAGCCGAAATAAAAACGGACACGCCACCACGCGCCCAGTGTGAAACGGGCCTTACACTAACAAACCTATCAAAGGCTGTCTTCAAAAGAGGAAAATACATAGGCTACCAAAAACACACATTGTGTATGTATTGTGTATTTCATCATAATAATAATAATAATAATAATAATAATAATAATAATAATAAAAACTTTCACGTCTCAGTTTCTGTCAGTTAACCCTTAGGCGGGGATCACATATAGCCAGCGGCAAGCAGCAGGTTTTCTATTCTCTATGTTCTCTATGGTTCGGCAGCGGAACGGTGGCAACGATGGCGTGACACTAGCGTTGAACAAGCTGAGCGTTGAACTTGGTTCAACTTTCAAAGCGCAACGCGAGTGTATTCAATTGACAAACCGTTTGTGTTGCTTAGGAATGAGATAAAACTTGAATTTCCCCTTGGGGATCAATAAAGTATCTATCTATCTCTATCTATCTAAAACTTATCTTAACTTATCGTTGCATTACGTTTGCCGCTGGCTAATGTGATCCCCGCCTTAAAGGTGTGGATTTTTCAACATTCTAAGGTTCCGTTCCGCAACAATTGATATAAAATTCGATGTTGAATTCAATGAACATGATATTCAATGATATTCTTTAGAATGTTCATTTTCCAACATTTCTTTTGATCATCAGAATATCTTTCAAGTTTCAGTCATGTGACCTATGTCCCCTGTTGAAGAGGAAACTCAACATCCATTGGTGCCAACATCCAAGTTCTAAACACGGCTAATCTCATCAGGTTCATACCCAGAGCATTTGGAGGACTGCAGTGCATTCATTCCTATAGACCCCCCCAAACCACTGGGTTCTGTGTCCCTCCTGAGTGTTCCATCGGCCCTCAAGTGCATCCGTGAGGAGCTGTAGGCAAGCGGTGGGATGGTGTTGACCAGTATGAACTGCAGGGGCCTCCTCTGCTCCCTACATCGGCAGCGCACGTAGCGTGCGAAAGCGGCACGGTACGTCTTGTTGAAGAGCGTGTAGACCAAGGGGTTGACAGCCGATGACATATAGCCCACCCACACGAAGACGTTCAGCAGTGCCCCCATGAGGTCAGGAGGGCACACGGCGGCGTCGCACACCACAGCCAGCACGTTGGTCACGAAGAACGGGCACCACATGATCACGAACAGAAAGAAGACCACGCCCAGGACCTTGGAGGCCTTTTGCTCATTGCTGATGGACTGCATGGTGCGGCGGCCGAACGGGACCCCCACGCCCGTCACCGCTGTGGCATCCCCGCCATCCCGGCTGAGCGAGCGCTGGAGGAAGAGGCGCTCGGAGGAGACGGAGCCGCGCGGGAGGAGGCCCAGGGCCGACGCCCACATGGGCCGGGGCACCAGTTGGTCCAGGCAGACCATAGCCTCGCTCTGCAGCGTGCTGATGGTGAGGAAGTACGTCACCAGCATGATGATGAGGGGGATGAAGAACGCCACGAAGGAGCCAATCAGGACGAAACTGTCGTCAGTCATCTGGCAGCTTCGGCCCTGGAAGAACTTGGAGTGGTTCTGAAGGCCCAGCACTGGGACGGGTAAGGAGATGACTGCGGAGAGGGTAGAGGCCAGAAGTGGGTCAGACAGGAGAGAGGAGCAAGAGGATTAATTAAAGTGTCCAGTAACACTCAGGTATTTCTGCCCCAGCACCTCAAATACAATCTCCTACATAACGGGCCAGTTTCCCATGCAAGATCATTTTGGATCTGTGCCCAGCAATTGCACTTGATATTTCTCATTTCAAAAGATTAGTCTGTTAATATCACTGGACTGTACTCAAGTTACATCCACTCAGTGCAGCAGTGATCATCATCCGGCCCCAGTACCCAGAACTTCAATCATTTAAAGGAATTATCCGGAGTAAAATGCACTTTAGATCAATTTACGGATGATTGGGAGTACATACGTTGAGTTGACATCAAAATCATGTCATTCGGATGTGTTTTGAGAAAGTTCGATTTTACCGTTTTTAGTCAAAACTCGTTAGCCTGGAAGTGACCAGGGCAAGTCATTTCGCCGCTACAAAACGCTATTTTTATACCTCTTCTACAGTTCCAAACAACATTACACTTACGTGGTAGTGAGTAGAGGGTCCCTAAAGCCAAACCGAAGTATCCCGAGGTCTTTATGTGGTCGGATAGAGAGTCCAGAATGAATTTTATCAAGCCAGTACCTTTCCGGAAATGTCAGTGTTGCTGCTGCAGCTGGTGTCTTCAGGGTAAAGTCCGTATGAGTCGATTGCCGAGTGTGGAGTAACACGCTTTTTAAAAAAAAAACATAGTCCAGTATTTCTTTCGAAATTGAAATGAAGTTGTATGGACTGGACTATGTTTTTTTTTTTTTTTTTTTTTAAAAACAGCGACGAAATTGTGAATTTCCAGAGCGTGTTACTCCACACTCCGCAATCGACTCCTACGGACTTTCCCCTAAAGACGCCAGCTGCAGCAGCAACATTTCCGGAAAGGTACTGGCTTGATGAAATTCATTATGGACTCTATATCCGACCACATAAAGACCTCGAGATACTTCGGTTTGGCTTTAGGGACCCTCCACTCACTACCACGTAAGTGTAATGTTGTTTGGACCTGTAGAAGACGTATAAAAATAGCGTTTTGTAGCGGCGAAATGACTTGCCCTGGTCACTTCCAGGCTAACGAGTTTTGACTAAAAACAGTAAAATCGAACTTTCTCAAAACACATCCGAATGACATGAATTTGATGTCAACTCAACGTATGTACTCCCAATCATCCGTAAATTGATCTAAAGTGAATTTTACTCCGGATAATTCCTTTAAATGTGTTGTGTAGAGTACTTTACCATAATTATAACACAATTATGGAACTAATGTTAATCCAGGCAGAGGTATATAGTAATGGTACACAATCAGCTCTTACCCACAGAGACTGTCCAGGCAGCGCCAATCTTGATGCGGGCTTTGGTTCTGGAGTTGGATCGGCTGTGGTGGATGGGGTTTCGGATGCCGATGTAGCGGTCCAAAGAGATAGCGCACAGGTGCATGATGGATGCCGTGGACAGCAGGACGTCCAGGAAGATCCAGATTGGACAGAGAGTTGAGGGGAGGGGCCAGCTGTAATCTACGAAACAGATTGCTTTTCACTGATGGTTCACTTCAGATAATATGATGACCAAAGCATGAGTTAAATTCTCAAATTTGATTTGCAGATGAAGTCGGCTACCAAATTGCAGTTTAGTTCAAGGATCTCTTTACAAGCGTTCAATTTATTAGTTACGGAAATCCATTCACTTCAGTGGTTATAAGATTTTAATAAAACGAAAAGTAGTTAATGATTTATAAATGCTTAGTATTATAGTGGATAAGGTATTATTCTTTCCTAATGTAATAAACAAGGACTAGATCTATTAGCTCATGAAAGTCTGCATGCTGAAAATGATCATAGACATGGAGGTCAGGGTGTATCAAGGACAAACTGCAGTGGATGAAGAGAAAGCGACAGGAAGATCCCTCTACACGTCTCCTGAGAATATACAGTAATTAACTAATTCAAATAAACAGTTCCCACTGCACCCGGCATTCAGGTCTAACATATCCGAAAGAAGATCACTGTACGCAAACAAAGTGACAGTTAAGTATGTGTGACTGTAGCGTTGTGTAAATAGAGAAGATGATCCTCTGCATTTTTTGTCAGTGACAAAAGTATCATATTTAAAACCAGACAATTAAGAATATTTACAGTGTTTAAACAAGGTCTGACTCAGTCATGCAGTACTTTAGACACAAGTGTAGCCACAGGGGTAGTAGTAGTAAGAATTCACTAAGAATGTTGCAATGCCCCAACATGAGTTTTAAAAACATCTCTGGTTTAGATAGGATTAAGAGCCTTGGTCTGAACAATATTTCAAATATTTTCAGGGCATACACCAGAGAAGACTTTCCTTTGTTTAGGGAACTCAAGAAAATAACTTTCAAACTCAGGGTAATGTTGTTTTGCAACATGGGTTTTTTTCTCTTAAAATGCAAAGTGAAGTGGTGGAAGAGGCTGTCTTACAGTGCTGTGCTGCCCTGTATGGGCTAAACTCGGCTCCAGGGCTAAGCTGATCGTTTTCTGGGTGCAGTTACCGAGCTTATTACATCCCATCAGTAAAACCGCAGCCATTGCACTTCAAGCCACAAAAACGCTCTCAGCACACACACACACACACACAGACACACACATACACACACACCACACATACACACACACCACCACCACTAAGGTCTACGGACAAATCACAGAGACAGGCAGTAGGCTGGCGGTGTGTGTGTGGCGGTGGGGCTGTGGGGTAATTGAGGGAGAATGTCCACTCGAGCCTGGAGAGGCAATCGCTGTACATGTCCACTTTGTTCCTTGTTCTCTCCCTGCTTCAGAACTCGATTATTACGTAATGTCATTGCATCATGAAATATGACACTATCTTATCATGAAATATGACACTATCTTATTTCTAACAGAAGAACATTAGTGTGTGATGGTATCTGGCTCTGTGGAGTGGTGCCAGCAGGGATAACTGAGTTACTGGAGTGAGTGAAAAGTAAAAGGACTACAGGTGCACCCAGTCACATTGACAACAGCTTCTCCACCACAAAACTGGAAAGATAAACAATTTGTTGACAAAGCTCTAAGTGACAATAGCCTCTCTTGTTCATTTACAATGGAGTATCTCAGTGGCTCTGTGGAGTGGCGATATAGGAACAGGGATAATTGTGTTACTGGAGCAAGTGAAGGCGAACAGACAACAGGTGCACCCAATCACATTGACAACAGTTTCTCACCACAAACTGGAAAGATAAACAACTTGCCCCCCCCCCCCCCACACACACACACACACCCTGTGCCACCTTTCAATGAGTTGTCCACCATTCGTAAATTATTTTTTTCAGTCACATTCAGGACAGTGCTATATTGGATATCTGGTGCTGGTTGCAGAACAGAATGTTCACAACATTAGAGGGCTTTTTTTTCTTATCTGATTCAATGATAGCTCTCAGTCAGTTTAATTATATTTCATCATCTTGAACACTTTTGTTGACGCATTACTGACACTTGCTTTCTTCTGCTGAAGACATCTAACCCCACCCCACGCATGAGGGAATGTTCATCTTTTAGACGCTTAGTACAGAGCATCAGAGTGCCCATTAAAAGTTCTCCATAGCCAATACCTTCCCCGTCGCAGGAAATCTTCGCGATAGCCAGGGGTCTTCCCCACCTTAGCCACTGCTGTCTGCTCAGGAACCATCTGGCATTAGATGCCACATGACCATATGAGCCAGCATAACAAGCCTCACACACACACACACACACACACATTTTCTCCCCATGAGGGGCTTTCTACACAAACACACTGCTAGATCCAGCCTTCCGCTGCCAGGAGGGTCTTAACTCTCCAGATCGTCACAAATCTACTACTCTCTTCTTGGCAATGTCTCAACATGAGTCAACACCAGAATAAGCAGTGGGGATGTTTATCTAAGATTAACTCGGTCATCATAAGTATCAGCGAGGAATTACAAAAGGTTTTAAATCTGACATTTATGGCAAATACGCTGTAATACATGTGTTCTTCCACAATCCTTCCCATTCTGAAGAGCTGAATGTGGAGAGGAAATAGATGAATTATTTATTTATTTTTGGTTGTAGGCCTACACATCACCGTTTAATGATAATAGGCACCTCACTGAAATGAAAAGAACTGGATGATAAGAGGAATAAAACAACTGACTGATGAGAATGATGAATAATAAAATGAGAGCGAGAAATAAAGGATGCCAGGATGCCTTACATCAAATAGTATGAGTCTCTGTGTGTGTGTGTGTGTGTGTGTGTGGGTGGGTGTGTGTGACAGAGTGACTTTCTGACTCTGTTTGTCGTTTCATCCAATACGGATAGGGGAAAAAACTGCTCCAAGTGATGTTTCACAGTGCTGCTGAAGTTCCCACATTTGATCATTTCCTTTCACAAAGAGAAACATCACATTTCATCCCAAATCAATCTCCTCCAGAAGCAGTACAATGTTGCTGGGCAACCTAGAGAGAGAGAGAGAGAGACTGAAAGAGAGAGAGAGAGAGACAAAGAGAGAGATGTATACAGCACTGTATCATTTTTCACCTAGGTTTCTTTGTGGCTTCATCTAATCAGCCAGCAGCTAGTACAGAATTAGAACACTGTCTACAAAGCATATTGCTTCTTGCCAGGCATGAAATCATCTCTCTCTCTCTCTCTCACACACACACACAGAGCCTGGCTCCAATATTAGCCTGCCTGGCCCAGAACAGGAAGCATCATCACCTCAACCCCTCGGCCCGACCACCGCTCGCACCGCGGCATCATTACCACGTAATTAATTCAGCATCAAAGGCACAGATGGAGGCGAGCGAGGGGATTTTTCATCTCTCACACGAGGATATCGCGGCGCGCCCCGACACACCGCTGCTAATTCCAGACACGCCAGACGGCCGAGTGCGCTCTCATTACACGCCAAAAGTCATCAGTGGCTAATTATGCGCCGCAACCCAATTACGATGCCCACACTTCCGCCTCGGCGAGTAACAAAGGAGTTGGCCAACGCGTCGGAGGGGGGCAACTGTGTGTTTGTTTAGGCCCTACGTCAGACTAGAGGGAGCAACGTACAGGGAGCTCTCCACTGACTTGGCTGATGCTATGTTATTTCAGGCCTTGCTTGTAAGTCATAATTGTGACTATTTCTCGGCCTTCTTTTATTCTCTCTCTCTCTCTCTCTTAGGCTGCTATATCATACCTCAGTCATAGATTTTCTACTGGAAGAAAAATTGTGTGATGTGTTTATGTGTGAGGAGGGAGGGTATCGAGGAGCAAGGCACTGAGGCAAGCAGCATGCCTTCCTGCAAGAAAATGGAAATGATTGGCACCTCAGATTTAAAAGCTCCCCTCTCTCAAATGCTTGGATGTGGACTGCAGGTTAATGTTGCAACAGGTGGATAAGGCCTCAATAGCTGGATTGGCGATCACTGATCCACACTCTGTCCATCACCGCAGCTGAAACACTCATCCATGCCCTCATCACCTCCAGACGGGACAACTGCAACAGCATTCTGTACTGACTACCCAACAAAATGACCAGTAAACTCCAATACGTCCAGAACTCAGTTACCCGCCTTCTCACCTCCATCCGTCATCATGACCACATCACATCACCCTGTCCTCCACAACCTCCACTGGCTCCCAGTCACCGAACCCCGACCAGTAGGCCACGGCTGAAGTGCCCTTGAGCAAGGCACCTAACCCCTCTCTGCTCCCCGAGCGCCGCTGTTGTTGCAGGCAGCTCACTGCGCCGGGATTAGTGTGTGCTCCACCTCACTGTGTGTTCACTGTATGCTGAGTATGTTTCACTAATTCACGGATTGGGATAAATGCAGAGACCAATTTCCCTCATGGGATCAAAAGAGTATTTATACTTATACTTACGTATACAGTTAAACTCAGGATCAACTTCAAAATACTTCTCCTCACATACAAAGCTCTCAATAACCTCTCCATACCTCTTCGACCTCCTCATCCACCACACCCCCACCCGCCACCTCAGGTCTGTTGATGCAAACACACTCAAGACCATCAGGACTAAGCTCTGGACCTGGGGCAACAGGGCCTTCTCAGCTGCTGCACTTTCCCTCTTGAACGTCCTCCCCGACACCAAACAGTCAAACACCCTACCATCCTTCAAAAAGGCTCTCAAAACTCACCTCTTCAAACTTGCCTTTGTGGACTGTCCCGGCTTTTCCTTTTTTCATTGCCCACCTCTCTTGTTTTGTCTTCCTGCTTTGTTCATGTACCTGTGTGTTTTTCTCTGTTTATGAAATCTTGTCCATGTACCTTGTCTGTTTGTTTGTATCTATGTAAAAACTGTAAAGCGTCTTTGAGTGTCTAGAAAAGCGCTATAAAAAATAAATGTATTATCATTGTTATTATTATTTACTGATCCATATGGATAGTTGGCAACCAGGCCCAATGTGTCAACTTCTCCCTGCCACTGAATTGTTTGTGGCTGAAGCTGATGACAGATGACTGGCAGACCGGGGCATTGTGGGGTCAAGGAAATGACATATGGCTGCTTTTTCCCAATTAACATCAGAGTAAGAGTTCAGTGACAGCAGCCTATATGTTAGGAACTCATTGTGGGAAGTGGCTCTTTTATTTTATTCACTGTGGGACGTTTTAAGTTGATATCTAAAGGATGTATTCCACCTGTCATCACATCTTCTAATGAATATTAATAGTCTTATTATTTCTTTGAATTTGAGTTCTGCCCACCTGTTTACCTCTGATCAGGTCCACACTGGGCACATGTTCACCAATCTGCCTGCCCAACGAACCACCTGTTTTACCTGCCACTTTGATGTGTCATGGGCTGTTGTCTGACATTTTTCATCTGTTGCCTTAACCTGGAAACAGCAGGCATAAGCAGTGATGCCATGACACATTATCTGCTGAGAGTAATCTTTTCATCTAAATAACTGTCAGTCTCTTTAACAACCCTTCTCCGGTTCCTCTAATAACACGGGGTCCTTGACCACCGGTCAACCCACTACTGGGCGGCATTCGATTATCCTGACACACAGCAGCATACGTGTCTCCAAAAGGCCAGCGGTGGAGGCTAATCAGAGCTGGCTGTTCCTGTGTGCGCTTGTCGCTGTGGAGACGGCAACATGGAGACTTGGTGACAGACCCCAAGCGGTTGCTGTGGCTCTGGAGTGATGAGGAATCCTGAGTGTTGTGATATCAACACTGAACGGCAAGGACATAGATGAGTTGTGTGGTACTACTCAAACACTGGGCCATCAAATACAGCAACAGCAACAAAGAAATGCAGCATATATTACTGGTTGTTTCTAAATCAAAAATGAAGAAATGATGAAGTGATTATTATCTGAAGTGTTAATTGATTGCGAGAAAGTAGAAATAGCACATCAAGTCCACATGAGATAGAAAATATGTATGTGAATTGTATATTTTTTGCATGGGATAAATGATCTAAAATATGAATGATCAGTGTGCAGTGGCGTTTTATTGCATTAATAACTGGTTCAAAAAGCCGACAGTAGTCTCTCTCTCTCTCTAGAGTAGTCTAGTTTCAGCATAGGTTTATTGGATGGGCCAGCAGCCGTAGATGAATTGAAGTAATTTTGTGTACCCAGGACCTGGCTACCAAAGCCATCTGTAGGCTACATGTCAGTTTACCTGGAGCCTAAACACAGGGGGCATCATCAGTGTGAGCGAGTGAGGATGAATATTCCTGACTCCATGACAAACGTTCCTCTGGAGACACGCTAAGCGCGGGTCTGATCTGAGTCATCCTGTCACATGCAAATAAACTGTGCAACAAGAAGAAACACTCCAGATGAAAAGACAGTCACAAAAGAAAGGAGAGAGAGAAAGAGAATGAAAGATTACAAAATGAGAAAAAGAAAAGGATAGAGCCTTGGTGTGGGGAGGGGGGAGGGGGTAACAGAATCTGACAAGCCTTCATAAGTCAGACTCTGGCTAAATCATGGCTGACAAACAGAGGATGATTCATCTCCTGCTTCTCAGGAGGATGCCTCTCGACCGCAGGTAGCGAGAACACCAGCGGTTACTCAGCAGGCCACTGACCACAGGACACTACTGATGGTCTTCTCTCCACGTCAGTTCCATCACAATCACAGCATTGCCCAGAACAGCAGTTAGCAAAACACCCTGGTGGTAAGTCACCTGATCACCCCTTCACGGCCCAGGAGACCACATAGCCACAGACCCTTGGAATTGTTAGTACCATCACAGTTACCACAACATTGCAAGACAAAAGGAAACAAAAGACCCTGAGTCAATGCCGTCACAAACGCCACAGCACTGTCCAGGAAAAACAGCGTAAGCTGCACATCCATGGAACAGTTCTGGCCCTCATGTGGCTCTTGATCCAGGCCCTGAATCTAAAGTAAGCCAGAATCGGCTGCTGTCTGAGGAAGTGTTCAAGTTTCACTCAGTGGAAAGCAATATTCTCAGGGATTCAGATGGGGTATAACTTGATGCTATAAACAAGGCAGCCTTGAGGATGGAAACATATTGAAATGTCAAAAATGAAAGAGTTTGTTTGGGGAAACAGTAAAAAATGAAAATAATGACCATACCGGATGTTCTTATTCTGGATTTGACTTGCTGTGAGGAAAGTTCCAGGAAGACTTGATTTATATACATTTGGTTCACTTTCTTTTTACTGTGTGAAGCACTTTGGTCTTAAATGTGCTATATGAATAAAATGTACTTACTTATTTACTTACTTACTTTCATATAAGCCTATTTATTTAATTTCATTATCATTATACAAATACAATTTCATTCATATCATTATACAAATAGAATTACAAATTTACTTCATTAAAAACTATTATTGTATACAAAATATATACTAAGCTGAAATTCATGCAGAGTAAAGGAATACTAATTACACTTTCATTCTGATTCTGTGTTCTATATGCCCTTTTGTAAATTCCCTTTCAAATGTAATGTCCCTAAAAAATTGCAGGTATGTTAAGAGCATAAAAACACTGTAAATTACGCTTGTGCTAAAAGCACTTTACCATTGAGCTGTGCCATGTCTCATTCTATTCTCTTGTGGGTACAGAATAACAAAGGCTCTTCTCCGATGGTCAGGGTCTAAATAGGTAAGCCTGAGTCACTGCACACTCCACACGGAGAGCTGCAGCAGAACACAGAGATCCAGGATGGCCACAGGACTTTGTTAAGGCACAAAGACTCACAACCTGCCTGTTTGGTTCTGACATTGGCTTTGTCTAAATGCATTTCCAGGCTGTTTTTTTTTTTAGCGTTTTCTATTAAATCTCTTGAAATATAATTTCAAATATATATATATATCCCTCTCTCTGTAATCGAATCATCAATCTAATCAAATACTGGGTTGGATCAGATTGTTTTTGATGGATACTTTATCCATATCACCACATTCCTTCATGTGTGTGTGTGTTTTTTTTTAAAATACACCACTGACAGACACAGCCCCAATACACACACACACACACACACTCACTCAGACACACACACACGGTACCCACCATACAGGATGTTGACCATGGCGATGGGCATGACCAGGAGGCCAAGCAACAGGTCTGCGGCGGCCAGTGACATCAGGAAGTAGTTGGTGGCGTTCTGAAGTTTCCTCTCCAGCGTGACAGCCATGATGACCAGGATATTGCCCATGACGGTGATGATGATGGCTGCCAGGATCAGGAGCGCCGCCCAGTTCTTCGGTGTTTGAGTCGCAGCCGAGACCACACACCCTGACCCCGACGTCTTGTTCGCATCCGCCGTCCTGTTGCACTCCACGGACTCGTTGTGAACTACATATCCCAGAACCACTTCTACTTCGGGGGACAACATTTCAGAACCAAAAGGAGGTAATGTCATAGCAGAGATGACTGAGGACATGAACTTTGATTGGTTGGTCTGGCGTGCCATCATGGCAAAGCCTTCAACCCTCATGACACCAGGCTCATTGAACGAACATTATATGGCAACTATACACTGTTGCTAAATCATCCTTTTGTCCCATTGGAATTTCCATCCAGTCTGCGCTGTTATCTAAAAACATGACTGTCCTTGTCCATAAGAGTAGCTTACAAGGAATAAGGAATCATGTTGGTGTAGTCATAAAGAGCAGTGTGAGAGGGAAATCTATTCAGGGTGACAGCTTCTCTCTTTTTTTTCAGCTTCAGGCGATGTGAGTTTAGTGTAGCCGTAACCGTACTAATCCCACGTTAGCATAATGTATGCGTGTTTCTTCTGGTCCGCAGACACAGGCAAAGCCTGAAGGAGGTCAGCCTAACAGGGAAAGAAAGAGAGTGAGGAAAGTGTGAAGGGCGAGCACATATTCAGCCAGACAAACAAAGCAAAACAAATACACACACTTATACACACATGCACACACACCCAAAGGCAATTGCTTTGTTTTAATCCCCCAGGAATCTTGTGGAGAAACCCACTGAACCACATGCACCTGCTTCTGTGCAAGACACAACACAAACACACACACAAACACACACACACCACACACAAGCGCGTGCACAGTGAGAGACACATGTACGGACACGCATGAACAAATGCACAGCAATGCATGTACACCCGGAGGTGAGACAAGTCGTGAGAGGGGTGAAATCACCCAAGACACACTTTGCAAAGTCACACACAAGCTACAAGCACACATGTACAATGACACAGAATGTCATGTCGGTCATTAAAGAGCAACTATTGGTTTTTAAAAAAAGCCCTTTGGTTGGTTCTACTAAAAGTTACAAATCTGGATATGGATATAGATGTCCAGCCATTAAAAAGCAATCATCCACTCACTCACAACAAAAATGTGTCATTTAGGTACTGAATCTCAAAGGGCAACACCAAAAGATACTATTTTTATTAGTATTTCTCAACAGAGTAAGCCTGATATGGACAATACTCAGTAGACACATTGCTTTAACATATAGATCATACTGAAGCTCACTGAATGTGTACTGATTTGATTTTCCACACTCACATTCAAGACATATTTTGACTTCAACCTTATACTACTTAAAGTTATAGAGACCCTGAACATACATCCAGATTTCATATTGTATACCTAACACCTATCTCCACACAGGTGTAGACCACCGTATCACACAGAAACACTCACCACATATGCATACCTCTTAATCTTTATCACGAAACTCACTCCACACAGGTGGGAACTGCCTTACCTCAGAGAAAGCGGCAGAGGAGTCCTGAGTGACCGTCTCTCCTGCTCAGCAGCTGAGCGGTTACTTGAGTCTCTGATAGAGATGAACTCGTCCTTTCCTCTGTCCCCCCCCCCTTCTTTTCATCTCTTTTGCAGCTGATCGTCTCTCTCTCTCTCTCTCTCTAGCACCCTGCTTACTTCCTCAGTATCTCAGTGTTTCCCTCCATTCACCTCTCACTGTCCTCTGCAACTCTCCACACTGCCTCTTCTCCACTCCCTCTTCTCTCCCACTCTCTCTCTCTCTCTCTCTTTCCCTCCTTTGCCCCCTCTTTCTCTTACCTCCCTCTCCCACACACACCTCCCCCCAAACCTGCCTCTCACCCACGATCTCTCCTCTTTCTCTGACCTCCCTCTCCTTCCTCTCTATTATGTTTAACCTCCTCTTCTTTTTCTCCCACCCTCTCTCCCTCTCCTATTCTCTCTCTCTCCCTCTCCTATTCTCTCTCTCTCCCTCTCCTATTCTCTCTCTCTCCCTCTCCTTTCTCTCTAAAGCACCAACTGTTGAAACATTCTGAGAAAAAAAAGAGTTGATGATGACAGACAGTTACATGTTGCTGTGATAGCCGTCAGCATATAGCATTCACCAGGAATGAAATATTAAAGGCTTACTAAAAGTCTAACTCAGGCTGATCCAGCACCTCAGGACAATATCATTATTATGTATTAACAATGTATTATTCACGCCCACATTCAATATTTAATACACTAAGAATATTTCTCTCCTCCTTTCATTAAAGAAGAGAGGTGAAAATGCCTAGAATTAGCTTTGGGTCTGTTTTGGCTGTGAGAAAAAAAGGAGGGAGAGAGAAATTAGAGAGAGGTGGAGAGAGTAAGGCCATATGTGGTGGATGGAGGCATCAAAGAAATTACTCATCTGTTTGACAGCACCACTGGGAATTTACTGGGCATGTCCTTTGAAGCCAGGGCAAGACAGAGATAGAGAGAGCGAGAGGATGGCATCTAACCATTACGCCTTCAGAAGAAGCGATAGCTGACGCAGTGCCTGGCAAAAACTTGTGAGTAACTGAGTCACAACTTCATTGTTATTATTAAACCTTCGGGTTTACTTGACAGTATCGACATAAGAGTGACATGACACTGACATGAATGTGTCATAAACAAGTAATACACATTTATGACATTACGCTTCTGTTATTAAGTGTCATTCGGTTTTTGTCATAACAAGTTAGGGCATTACTGCATTCATCTCATCTGTCTGTTGCTGGCATAAACAGATTGATGTGCATTGTCTTGCATTGTTTCTTGCATGCACAGGCTAGCATCTCAGGGCAACTGTCTGGAATGGGACTCAGTGCCATCAGTATGGGCTGCTGTCCAGATTCCCCAAGTTTCCATCCCATCTCAGAGAGTGCAGGAAGTTCAGGTTTGGGGGTATTAATGGGCATTTCTCCATGTCACTGTTTGATGTATATAACTATAAGTATATATACTCTTTTGATCCTGTGAGGGAAATTGGGTCTCTGCATTTATCCCAATCCGTGAATTAGTGAAACACACTCAGCACACAGGTGAACACACAGTGAGGTGAAGCACACACAGTGAGCTGCCTGCAACAACAGCGGCGCTCGGGGAGCAGTGAGGGGTTAAGTGCCTTGCTCAAGGGCACTTCAGCCGTGCCTACTGGTCGGGGTTCGAACCGGCAACCCTCCGGTTACAAGTCCGAAGTGCTAACCAGTAGGCCATGGCTGCCCCTTTTAAAATGTACTCGCATCAAATGAAAAAGGAGTGCATCACTTGTTGGGGCCATAGCCACTGGGTTCCCCATCTTGGGGAACAATAAATGCAGTGCTGCATCAACAGAGTCTGTTCTGTGCACATTGTACATTCTGCAGACAAATGTTTCTGAAGATTTGATCGTTTTCTTTGTGGGTTCACCAATGCCCAAATTCTTTAGCAATTCATGGTGCTTTTCAATTACCTTCCATGATGATTGTTTGGTGTGATTTGCAGTTTAAGAGGTGGTGTCACCCAGACAATGCATGAAATGCTAGCAAGGATGCTAAACCTCTTGGGTGTTTGTTGAAAAATGCATCAAAAGGTGTATACCGCCGTTTCTTAGACGTGCCAGACATCATCCAGAGATGCATACATTGCATAAGTTGAAAGTGGGATACCAAAAGCAGGAGAACATCAGTATAGAAAACACAAGAGTATTAAACCGACTATGAATGGCATAAAGAATCAATCTTCTGTCTTCTTCCTCATGTGTGGATTTCAGGGGTGCCAAATCAGTTGTACTTTTTGATAACTTGACCTCAAGTTCCTCTCTAAATCCCCCTGCAACTATAATTTCTTTATCCTTAGGCGCCTGCAAACACAGTTCCTCTGATAAGAAATGTGCCAGATCTGCTTTATTTTCTGCTAATGACAAAAAATTGGATCTTTGGACGAGGTACTTCACAACCTTCCACCACCCATCTGATAGGCTGTGCTGCTTTACTGCGCCGCGTTCTGGTTGTACCCTTGATTGTCTCTTTCCTTTCCTGCACCTGTCAAACACAATAACAATTCTTTGATATTAGGAACCCAGTTTCAACACTGTTTTCACAAATGCGTTGGCTAGATTCTCAAAGGTCACAGCATCATCAGGTTTTCCAAGAGCTACAATTGATGCTTGCCCATCAATGATGAGGCAAGATGAAGTGTCATGAAGCTGAATGGTCTCTGGACAGTCTATGTCTTCTGTTATGACATCAGCAAGTACAGACTTGTTTGCCGTGCGAAGTGTGCCATTAATTTCGACCCGCCTCATAAGCATTAATTAGTATAGGGTACAAAGAATGCGGCGCAGTAAAGCAGCACGGCCTGTCAGATAGGTTGTGGAAGGTCGTGAAGTACCTCTTCCAGAGATCTGGTCCAATTTTTTGACACTAGCAGAAAATAAAGCAGATCTGGCACATTTCTTATCAGAGGAACTGTGTTTGCAGGCGCCTAGGTCAAGTGTACAACTGATTTGCAGAGGTGGAAAAAGTACTAAAATATTGTACTCAAGTAAAAGTACCAATACTTTGATGAAATATTACTCAAGTACAAGTTAAATTACCCATCTGAAAATGTACAAGTAAAAGTAAAAAGTAATTCATTTAAAATGTACTTTAAGTAAAAGTTACTTAGTTACTTTTTTTTTGGGGGGGGGGGGGGTGAAAAAAAAAATCGTTTTTACCCAGCTCTAGTGGCGGCAGCCAGCAGCTAAAGTAGCCAGGCAGCTACCGCGCTACATTCTGGGGGCATGTTCGTGAGCCCCCATGTTCATGGCCTCCAGAGTGTAGCTCTGCAGCTGCCTGGCTACCTTAGCTGCTAGCTGCTGAAACGGAGATCTACAGTATGTGAAAAATCGCCGGAGTTCTCCTTTAAAGGAATTATCCGGAGTAAAATGCACTTTAGATCAATTTACGGATGATTGGGAGTACATACGTTGAGTTGACATCAAAATAATGTCATTTGGATGTGTTTTGAGAAAGTTCGATTTTACCGTTTTTAATCAAAACTCGTTAGCGCGGAAGTGAGAAGGGCATATTATTTCACCGCTACAAAACACTATTTTTATACCTGTTCTACAGTTCCAAACAACATTACACTTACGTGGTGGTGAATAGAGGGTCGCTAAAGCCAAACCGAAGTATCCCGAGGTCTTTATGTGGTCGGATAGAGAGTCCAGAATGAATTTCATCAAGCCAGTACCTTTCCGGAAATGTTGCCATCTTTGCTGCCATCTTCAGGGGAAAGTCCGTAGGAGTCGATTGCCAAGTGTGTGAGTAACACGCTCTGGAAATTCACAATTTCGTCGCCGTTTAAAAAAAAAAAAAAAACATAGTCCAGTCCATACAACTTCATTTCAATTTCAAAAGAAATACTGGACTATGTTTTTTTTTTTTTTTCAAAATTAGTTGTGCTCATCCTTGCTCACTTTGCAGTGAACAGTAATCCAGCACAACTGAAAAGCTGCTCACAGGCATCTGAGGCAGGCAGGCCCATGTTGAGTTTCAGAAAAAACCTCTATTTGTAAAGGAGCAGCAGATCCAAAGGCCTCGGAACTGGGACTGATTACAGGGCCCCAATGGAGGAGAAGGCCCTTGAAAAGTCTGGAGTATATCTTATTTTACCTGGATATTTTAATTTCCAAATTAAATGTCAAAATGAATGACAGACGAAATGTTTGACTGACTAAATTTTGTATACAAAAAAATAGTGAAGACTGTATAAGGCAGGGGTGTCAAACATCAGGCCCGCCAGCAGGTTTCATACCCCAGATATTTTTGGTAGGAAGGGAAAATTAGAAGAAAAAAAAGAAATTCACATCCAGTTGTCTTCAACAATATGTTATAAGCAATATTTCTATGATATGACAAATTGATTAAACTTAGCACTACAAACCATCCTCAGCAAGGATTAGCAGAAAAACTAACATGGAAGTAGGGCATTTCAAGAGAAAGAGCAGAAAAATTATAATGACCATGACAATGACAGCCCCCCATGACGTTTCATTTCAACAAATCCGGCCCACTACCTAATATGAGTTTGACAAGGTCTAAGGTCACTCTCACTTGCTAAAGGGCAAAATGGTTTGGTCCGCCTGCACAACGATTGATAAGGTATCTCATTTTGTTTACGTAGTTGAGCATCGCTAGTAGTGGACAGCTGTGGTGCTGTGCTGTTGGTACAATGTCTTTCTCCAAGAAAACCAAGTAGGATTACCAAAAAACAAAGGCAAAACCGAGAAAAAGAGAAATGAAAATGACCTTTCCAAAGAAAGGTGAGCACACACGTTAAAACACGAAATCCCATGGTGTTAAACTGCTTGAATATCTCCGCAATAGAACTGAGGCAACCCATTGAAAGAGCGGAAAATACACTTTCCTCGGTTACACAGGTAATCTGAGGTAGCCTCGTGATCCACTTCCATCTCCATCTCTTTCAGAAAGACTTGGTGCCAGCTTGATTCATGCCCTATGCTACATGCTGATCATTCTAGTGGTTCCGGGCGCAATTTCCCCCCTTCCTTTCGGTTGTCGTTAGTCTTAACTTTTTTTTTTTTTTTACTCAGTAACGCATGATTTGTGATGTAGCGAAATACAATACTTCACTCAAAACGTAATCAAGTAAAAATAAAAGTACTAATTTGAAAAACTACATAAAAAATACAAAATACACACAAAAAAACTACTCCATACAGTAAAATGAGTAAATGTATTTCGTTACTTTCCACCTCTGCTGATTTGGCACCCCTGAAATCCACACATGGCGAAGACACAAGATTGATTGATTCTTCATGCCATTCATAGTCGGTTTAATACTCTTGTTGTGTTTTCTATACTGATAGGGATACTGTTTTTCTCCTGCTTTTGGTATCCCACTTTCAACGTATGCAATGTAAGCATCTCTGGATGATGTCGGGCACATTTAAAAAACGGTATACCTATGGATGCAGTTTTCAACAAACTAAAGGCTCAGGTCATATAGCAGAATAATGGAACTTCTAATGAGACAAAATTCAGACCAGATGGATTGGTGTGTACAGTTTACCATTTTGTTTGCTAATTAGATGGTCAAAAACTCAGAATTCAGCTTGGGAACAGGGCTAGTTGAATTTAGCACACCTTAGTTATGATAAAATGCCCTGTTCCCAACTTTTACTAAGAAATACCTCTAGAGCCATATACAGGGACTTGTTTAAAAACAGCACTCGTCTAATAGCTGCTTTAATCTTTAGCTCATTTCTCCTCTCCTTCTTTGCTCTTTTTCCTACCTGATGGCTTGATCCTTTCTTGTCCTGTTTATTTTGCACTCCAGAATCAAATCACCTATCCTCTTGAACACCAATACCACTGGGATAATTAGGAAATGTGAAACTAGATTGAGTTTTCTGGCCCCAATGTCATAGAGAACAGAAAAATCACATGTAGATAACAATAAAACTCATTCACAGCCTAGTTATTACTGCTTTTTTAAATAACTAAAATAGTGCTATTTTAATTGCAGTGCATACATTTTTTAGACAAAGGCATCTGCAAAATACATCAAGTTAAGACTTATTATTTTCTCTCTTGCTGCATGTTCCTGGTCTATCTTCATGATTTTGCAACACTGAATATGTGGTGGATTCGAAGCCTGGGAGAACTCGTTGTAAAATCCTGCCCCGGTCTCAGAGGACACTAGCCCAGATCCCGACTGGCTTAAAATATGATCATTTACACCTCTGGTGCCGCATACCATATAAATGATACATTTCACTTCCAGGACAGAAACAAATCCTCCTCCAAAAGTCTCTTTCAAATTGCACATTTGGGTCTGAAAATAGTCTATCTATGTGTGAGTGTGTGTGTGAGTATGAGAGAGAGATAGAATCTATGAGTGATTCGTATAAAGACCAAAAGCTACATCCTCTGTGAATCCATCACTGTGCTTCTGGTCCCTCTGTAATTGCACACCAGGGAGATAGAGGGCTTCTGAAAATTGGCAATGTGAGATATTACAGAGGGTTTAGCTTCGCCATTAATCAACTGTCTGTGGCCACGCTTCCCAGATGCAAGTTTATCTCAGTGTAGTCGAAGGGGACCTCGTCCGTTTTCTGGAGATTTTTGTTCAATGTGACAAGGTGACAGAGCGCTTCGGGTTCCCCCTTGCGCCGCCCTTTCCGTTCTCACTTACCGGGTTGGGACCCAGAATGCAACAGCTTCAGGTTTGGATCTGACTGCTTTAATTTCGCCTCCTGTCTTCCTACAGAAGGAGGCACATGTGAAAGAGGGAATGTGCAAATGCTTTCCTACAGCAGCTGTGAACCTACTGTTACACAACAGCCATAGTGCAGACCTTGTCTATGCACAGCAAAATAGCCTAATAGTTCTGCTTGAACATAACAGACTCATGTGTGTGGGCGTTCAAACAGACCCAGGGTTAATTTTTCAATTAAGCAATTAGCTTAACTGAACCCCTATGGTAAGCCAGACCTACAGAAACTCCACACAACCATGGGCAAACAGCTGGCTCCAAGCTTTGATTATGTAGGAAGGACCTGAGAGAGGCCAGACCTGTACTCTAAAGACTAAGCTGGGGGTAAATAGGGCAAATAAGTGGGGGGTGAATAGGTAATCTGATCCTGGATCAGGTGGCTGGCGACATGATGCGGAGGCCGCGGAGCAGAGGCTCCGTTCAGAGAAAAATCCGGAATCAGGAAGAGCCCCGATGCGTCTGCCTGAAGATGTGCACGGAGAGATGGGCTAATCAGCAGCGTCCTCTGTGATTATGGAGACAGAGCAATCGCATTACGGCGCTTTAACGAGATTAGGTGAGCGCACGTTTGGCTTTGAAGAGATGGCTCTCTGCATTTCATATCGCCACAACAGGCCGTGTCTGGACCCGACCCCTGCATTCATTTGGCTTCATCATATACACACACACACACACACACACACACACACACACACACACAGAGTAACATTCTGTGGAAAAATAAACAATAATTCACCCTGGAGCTGAAAGGCTATTGTTCATATCTGGCATTACCTTGAAACAGCAGTGTTGTTTCATTTGTCTACAACTTCTTCCCTCTTTCTGTGAGGAGGGGGGGGGGGGGGGGGTGACTGTTATGGTGTTGACCACAGCTGCACAGAATCGAAAAATGACTCATTCTTTGAGCATACAGCTTGATGCCATGGGAACAAGTAATGACATACTTCAGAATCAGAACACACATAAGGATCCTTGAAGGCCGTGGAATAAGGAGACGGCGGGGCAGAGTGCAAATGGACCAAGGCCCACGTAGGCGCAGTCACAGTCACCAAGGTGATGGGACTTGCAGTGACTGCAGCAGCACTGTGGAATCAAACTAATCTGGGGGAATGTAAAGGCGCGCACACGCACGCGCACACACACACACGCACACACACACACACGCACAGACACACACACACTGCCTGGTGGCTAGAAACACTGTGGAATCAAACTAATCTGGAAGAGTCTAGATTAGAGGGACACACACAAAAATGATGGTGAATGGAGGCTATAGCAGCACTAGTGTGGAATCAAACAAATTAGGGGGAATCTAAAGGCAGTCTCACAACCCCCCCCCCCCCCTCTCGCTCACACACACACTGGCTGGTGCTTCTGTTCAAATCAATATCCACAGCTAAACAAACCCTTCCTGGGGTTTTAATGGGGGGACAGAACTTGGCAGTGGGCAGCTTAGGCAGTTTTCGCATCCTAGGGCTTCTTCTCCCCAGAGGTAGGCTATCCAACCCGTGCCTGGCAAACAGCCTTCTCGCCGCTGGCCGCATGCGGCAGCCGCTTCTTGCCGCGCCGGGCTTTTGATGAGCGTCCGAGGACAGGTCATTAACGGGTGATTCATCACTCACTGTGCACATCACCACTGCTCGTGCTCATTACTGCTCTCTGAGTGCCACGGCTCTCTAAGAAACTTTGACTAGCTCGGAGACAGATCTTGAATGAATTTGGAGAAGTTCAAGTGGAGGATGATGCTCGGGTCCTGAAAGGCTGACGTGAGATCAGTCATTTAGCTTTTAGTCTTTTTTTGGCCAAGCTTGCCTCGTTTCTGACAGTGAGCAGAAGCTGACAGTAAAGCTGATGATAAAAGCAAAGATGTGTGGCATAGCTAGTGCCAAGAAGTCCTATCTGTAAAAGAACCAATCTAATGAAGAAAAATGCTTGGCATAGTTGGTGTGAAACATTTTTAGTCATTGGTAATACAAAATATAAGAAAGTCTCACCACAGTTAGGTGATTTGTCACCTTGGCACGCACACAACATACTGAAATAATAATTAGCTTACATTAGTGCATGGAATAAGCATTAGCTCTAAAGGTTAATTATCTGTGATATGTCACTGTGTTGAAATTAGCACAGTAGTAGCAGCCTAGCAGATGGATAAATAATAAAAATAAGACAAATGGTGTATTAATCAGCAGTGATACGTGGGTGGAATACTGCATGTTCACAGTTAGAAAGAATCTTCTAGAAGCTCGCCTCAGAGAACTGAATTTCATGGTCGACAACCATAACTTCACACTAAATATGGGGATGTGTTTTTTCCCCCCTCCTTCTGCTCTGTGACACATCACACTAGTGACAGCTTAAAATGCATGCTGAGAGTATAAGGGCTGATGGAAATTTCCACAGGCAAGGCTTCGTCTCATCTCAATCTGGCTTTATGGAGATGGTTTTATTAAGGCAGTCTGTGCCGTTTCATACACTTATCGGCATATCCAACTAAGTGTCACTTAGGGCTATTTCTCTTATAATACACACATAGGGACTATTAGTAGGCTTACACATTATATAGGGCCTACTCATAGTCCCTATTATGTCCCTTGTCTTGTTCAATAAACTTTTGTTCATTGGCTCCATGGCAAAAATTATGAAAAGTGAAAGTACCAGCGTTAGTTCTTAGAAACAGACCCACAAAAAGTAATAGATTTGGCACATACAGTGTAAGATACCAGCCCTGTTTGCACACTACTCAATGTCCCGTGTTGCACTTCAGGCTTCTGTAAAACTGAGATGTTACCTAATATGTGAAATCTGTAAAAAGGCTGCCTTGAGGCCATGGGCACATGAGGTTGGCTATGAAATTCAGATTTGTGTAATGGTGCGAGTAAGGGCTCCTGTGCTGCTGCTGCTTACTGCAGTTGCTACCGTGCTCTCTGGGTGATAGGGTTTGAGGCAGAACCTCCTCTTCACCTCTTAAATATGGACACGTACAACCAAACAAGCTAATGATCTCGCAGCAGCATGTCCTGTTAATGTAAATAATGCAACAGTGGTCTGGTTTCAGATGGTCTAATGGCTACACGCAGAGAGCACAGATCAAACTAATTAGACTATCAGTCTGTAAGGGGGAAAAAAAAATTGTCAATAAATACTGTAAGATAATAATTAGATTTAGGGCAGAGAGCTCATAAAGAACAAAATGTTCTGCTGGAACTGAACTTTGCAATGTATCACAAAATGTTAACACCACAGAGAGAGCACGAAAAAAATCAATTCATCAAGTTAAAATGACAGTAACCAAAGAGAAGAGTCCAGAGTTTCTATGGCAACAGCATAGTGTGTGAACTTCACACTATGAAGAATCTGATTTCGTACTACCTAACTAAAAATGGCAGATATAAAACACAAACACTCACAAACCATTGGACACGGACACACACACGCACACACACCTCCTTACTGTTAAACGAGCTCACACTTCTGACTAAAAACACATCATTAAAGTAGGCCTAGGCCTACACATTCACAAACAACCTTCCCATCTCACATGGACTACCCTGTCGGACTGTCTTTGCGTATATTTTCAGACACCTAAAATGGAGACCTCTAAACAGTCAAAGCATTTCATATCTTCACCGAGCACAAGAGAAGCACTCCATATGTTTTATCTTACCACTCAGTTTATTCACATCTGCTGACACTTTAAGTATATGCTTACGCATTCCTGCAGATCCCTAGCTTGTGTATGGCCCAGGTGTCTAATGCTCTCACTATTTAAATGAGATCTCAAAATACTTTCACACAAAAGAGGGTTTGGCCTCGCTTGCCATCAAGAGCCTAAGGCGCTGAAACCCTCAGAATATCTAGCCTACAGATAATGAATGTCGAAAAAGGCTAAGGAGTTAAATAGATGAATCACTCCTATGCTATTTAAACACTTCTCTCACCAGATTGTCTCACACCTGTACTAACTAGAGAAGCTCACACAAAAAGGTTTGGATGATATAAGGTCTTAGATTAGATTGAAATAGACTGCAGGCTAACTTGTGTGCGGACATAGGTATATAGACAATAAAAGATATCGTGGTGAACTTGAAAGGTTATGAAACTGCTGTTGAGTGGGATTAATACTTGAGCTGATTGCATTATCCTCACAAGATATTCAAGTTATGTTTTATCATAGATCTGGTAAACCAATATCCATTTCTCAAAAGAAGTCAAATAAAAAAAAAAAATTCTTACTGGTGTGGAATTTGTTCACCTGGTTCATATCCTGATGCAAAGACTTGTTCCAAAGTTTTTCTTTCCTACAAACACAGACATGTTCGGTACAGATTGCCATTGACACAAGAAGGGTAGGTAAACCTGTTCCAGGAGTAGGATATTATTACGGTACTCTATACTTTAAATGTGGTGAATTGGATCTCTTCATAGTTCTGCTCCATGGCAGGCATCTAAGTGGGTCCATCCTGAAATGTCTCTGGATTACAAATGTAAATGTCACCGAGTGAATGTTCTAAAATGCCACTCATTTTTGCCTGGATAGGCTACACCCACAAGCCCTTTCCCTTTTTTTACAACCATAACAAATTCAGGTTAAAAGTATGTTAAAACCCCTAATATTCAAACTCTGGACCTACATATGACACGCATGAATAAAACAGGTAAACAGTGTTGGTCACCCATGGCACAACAGGTGGGTCGGTTTGCTATTCACCCGTAATTCTTACATCCTAACAGGTAGATGCCTGCCAAGCGGAGTCAGGGAATGCAGCAAGTGGAGCCAAAGGGCTAATTTCCACGGGGTGGGAAAGGGCATCCTCCTTCCGAAAAACAGATCACTTCAAAGCTGCTTGGTGACAAAGCATCATTTGAGCACCATAAACAGGGCTTTTGACGTGCCCTTTCGCTATAGCCACACTTTCCTTATAATTTCTGCACCTGCATGTGGTGGCCAACTGAATAGTAATTTTCCTCCACAAGGAGAGGAATTTTCTTTATTTTGAGGCAGAAAGGGCAACAATTGAGGATAGCGGCTCTTGTGAAATGACACACTTGCAGCACAGTGAGGAAGTCATTGTTGTCGACTTTTATTATTCAGAGTGGTTTGCGTTCATGTACGTTCTCTTTGTGAAATGGAGGCGTAGAGGGTGGCAGGAATAGAGAAGAGACTGCCTGAAGGGTCTGAAGGGTAAATTCAGACTGGATTGCATTCTTACAGAGGACATTGCGTTCTACCTTTATAAATACAAATTATGAATCGAGTAAGCTTGGTGCAAGCGCATTAAATATTCTGATCTTGTCCTGAAATTGAACACGTATTATATTGCAGAGAAAAGACGACTGTTGTTCTACCCAAGTTTAAGTTAGAATGATAACTGTTGTGGGTGTGTGCTTAACTTCTCTCCAAGGTGTGTGTGTGTGTGTATTGACAATGTTGACAAAACTTCTTTGAACTAAGTTTAGGTTTGGCTTCATTCTAAACAAATGGCTGACCTCAGCTGTTAAAGGAGACTCCTCCAGTGAACTAGGAGAGAAAAACTCAAAATCATAATGCAAGGAAACAGATATATCTGTTTACAGACATAATGCTTGGATTTATTTTAATATCGACAGGGCAAACTATATATAGGTCAATTGAGGGGGTTCTTCTTCAACAATCATTCTGTCAGAGGATTTGTTTATTTCCAGTAACACCAGACAAGGAAAAAAAGATGCTCCCATTCAACATAGGGGCTGTGATTGTGGACCCCGTTTCCCTTGGTCTGCAAGCCTCCAATGTCAGTACACATACAAGTCAGAGCCCAGTTCACTAGAGCTGCCTCGTACAGTCCAAGTGTGCTTGCCTTTCTGTCCCAGAGGAAAATAGGAGACATCGTCTCCTGAATAACACCCCTCTAAACCTTCCCCACCCCTCCATACCCTCTCGTCTCTAGTCCCATCTCCCACCAAGGCACTCTTCACTGGGCTGGCGTTTCAGGGTTTATTGGATGTTGTATTTTTGCATGTAACTTCAGCCACAGGGCCACAGTTGTGCTCCCTTACATCTGAACACAACAAACGCTGCTCCTCGACTGCGACCCTGGGACCCAAAACGAATAACACTTAAGACTCCATAGAGGATGTACTATTCAGAAAAAGCAGCTCTGATAGGTGCAGGTTCAAATCCCCCCCAAAATATACAGAAGAATCAAAACTAATAAAATCCTGCAACACGATAAAATGAAATCAGACATCCATAGGATTCAGAGGAGCAAGGTGAGAGGAAGGGGGAAGCGGGGGTGGGGGTTGTTTGTGCGTCTTTAAATAGTACTCTATGACAAACAAATGGGACGTAGACTCTCAAGCGAAAGCCAAGCCGTGGTGGTGGGGGGGGGGGGGGGGGGAGGATTTTAATGAAACACCGTGTGACAGGCAGCAGAACCAGTGTCATTGACATTGCTTAGAACAGCTTGGCCTCTTCCCTCTGCCCTGGTCATGAATATAAATACTCCCGCATAAATAGTTCCATCTCATCGAGAAAAAAAAAAGAATTTAAAAACAAACACAACGACAAATGAAGAAAACAAAAAGACGTCGCCAAATCCGACACGAGTAACAAATGAACCGATCTAATATGCCATCAGTTGGGGGGAGGGGTGGAAGATGAATTGAGACAAGACAAGGAGTCCACAGGGTCAAGTCTTACAATGAGGGGTAGGCTATGAAGATATCTTTGGAAGCATTGAAGCGGGTAAGGGAGGGGAAGGGTATGGTTAACATTTAACTAGCTGGACTCGAAATGATAGCGACAGGTACTGTGCAGAGGTCAGGGGTGTGGATCAACAGAGAGCTTGGGAGGACCGAGGGGAGAGAGTGTGTGTGTGTGTGTGAGTGTGTCCAGGGTAGGAGGAGGGTGTGGCTTTAGATGGGCAGCTGGAACTTGACATCCACCTGGGCCTCTTTGGCCAACGATACGATTTCAGAAAGTTTAACGACCTGAAAAAGACAGGATGAAAGAGAGGTGGAGAGAAAGAGAGAAAGAAAGAAAGAAAGAAAGAAAGAAAGAGAGGTCATTACAGTTTTATCCAACCTTGTGGTCATTCACACTGTATTTCTCCTCTTGAGTCGGGGCCGAGACTCACCATCTTTGCGGCCTCATCCAGATCATCGCAGGCCAGGATCTTCAGAGGGCTGGCAGCAATCAGAGCTTTAGCATCATCCACTCTCGTCCCTGATTCAAGAATCACACACACACACAGGGCGGAGAAAAAAAGTTTTGTGAGCGGAATGAGCTGATGTTGCGCCGGTGTGTAAACGGTGCGGCGTCCCTCCCAGGAGGTTGGGTTTGTCCCTCGTCTCTTACCTTGTAACCGTACCACGATGGGGATCCTCAGGTCCAGGTCAGTGACAGCCATGATGATGCCCTGAGCAATGACATCACACCTCATGATTCCTCCAAAGATGTTCACCAAGATGGCCTGGACCTGTTCAAACAAACACACACACACACACAAACGCCAAACAGATAAATCATACAGACACAGCACCCCCAGGCGCACACAACCCCACACACACACACACACACACGGACTTGATACCAATCAATAACCTATTGTCACAGCCATGAGTGTGTTTTCCACACAACATTTCAACTTCAACAAGGCCATTTAAGAATACTTGGAAGTGCTTTGATGAACACAAAGAGACAGCACTAGTCCCTACTGCCAGCAGCTATGTCTGTCACGATGTTATATAAAAAAAAATCCAAATGAATACAAACCAAGGACAGAACCCACACACGCACGTACAAACAACAGTACCTTTTTGTCGGAGGTGATGAGCTTGAAGGCTTCTGTCACCTGGTGCGCTGTGGCTCCTCCGCCCACATCCAGGAAGTTGGCAGGGGTGCCACCGTGGAGCTTGATGATGTCCATGGTGGCCATGGCCAAACCTGCTCCGTTGACTAGTAGAAGGACAACAAACAGCCCTTTAACACCAAAGACTACCAATTAACCTATAAGAGCTCAAGGCCATTTTTTGATATAAGGGGAAAATAAAGGGCACTGAATTTCTCTGTGATACCAGTGTCACTGAGGGGTTCTCATTTAGTCTAGTCTTAGGGCGAGGAGTAACAGGACGCAAATGGAAGAGATAGATGATGTAAGATTGGGAAATGGGTGTTCTGAGGCCCCCCAATGACCAATGATACTGAACTTTTCTGAGGTGCCTATAATATTTCCTCTTTGAATTTCCCAAAATATTTGTATAATCATACCAGTCTGGTGTTTCCACCCTCCAAATAACATGAGGGTAACCGGGTATAAGTAAGGGATAATGTATAGAATGCCGGTCATTATCGGGAAAAAGGTCCCGACAGGGCGAACCGGTTCCGCCCTGAAGGGACCTATTTCCCGATAATGACCGGCGTTCTATACATTATCCTGTTTATTACACGGCTACTTGCCAAAACGAAACAATAAACTCCCCACGATATGACTCTTTAGCCTACATAGCCTAGGCTATAGCCTATTTGTTACCGTTTCATCGTGGATTTTGCTGAGAAACAAATAGTTCGCAACAGCACACGCTGAACTTGAATCAAACATTCTTTAGCTTTCAGCTGATCAAACTGTCTGCTTTGACGTTTGAATGAAGTTCCAGTCCTTGTGTAGTGATATGAAAGACGAGAATTAGAAGCACAAAACCCATTTTCCTTGACAGCGGTCTGTTATACTTAGCAACGGTCTGTTATCGAGAAATAGCAGACCGCCGAACGTTGGGAAGGCCCATTCAAGTGAATGGAGCATTCTTCAAGAGCCGTGTTATAAATACAACTATACAATGCTAGTCTCCAAACGATGTTACAGGAACAGGAAATTTAAGCAATAAGTCTCGAGAGACCGTAGGTTACACTTATTTTGCAACAGGCTAACGGTGTGTTTCCACACACCGAAATTTCGTGTCGCTCTCATTGAGGTTGAATGGAGACGAAATTCGCCCTGGTTGGGCGAAATGAGAGCAAATCGCTGAGGCAGGCGAAAAACAAAGTTGGCAAAAGTTTAACTTTATTTAAATGAGGACCATTCAAGAACCAATCAGGTTCGCGTGTTTGTGTTTGGAGGCGGGAGTTACAAAAAAGTCTGACCAAGATGGCGGAGACTACCTGAGCTGTAACACGAAAATTTGTATGTGATTAAAATGTTTTCTGTTGTTAATAGGCAACATCAATTTAGACGAGGCATAAAGACCCCTGGATATCTTCATTAAGTACTTAAACGTTTGAACTAGCTGATTAGCTCGCTTGCCACCACTGGCTGGACACTGCAGTCAAAAGGTTAGCGGTTTGGCCGTCACGCCCCGATGCGAAATTTTGCTGGCCGAAATCCGCGAGGTGTTTTGCTGTGTGGAAACCCACCGTAAGGGGCGATGTTAGGCACGACACGCTAGCGGATACTTGGCAAAGCGCTAGCGCATACCTGGCAAAGTTTCATAAAGTAAAGGCGAGAAATGTAATGATTTATTCATAGATAACCATTCTTCCGTCAAGAAATATATTTCCTCTATCTGAATGGTTGCCAAGCAACGTCGACGTCGAGCTACTTTTGTATCAAGTTATGGTAGCGCAGTAATATAGAACGAAATGCGGTCAAGTTGTATGTTTATGCTGCATTTTACAACGCCATCAAACGCGATTCAGCCATCACAATCAAGGACCGGTCTAAAACTATCAGTTTTAGAAAATAATCTACACCAGAGACAAAATACTGCTAACTGTGAACAGGGAGCACTGTACTGACCAAGGCAGCCAATGGTGCCATCCAGGCCGATGTAGTTGAGGTCGGCCAAAGCCGCCTGTCGGTCGCGTGGGTCCTCCTGAGTCCAGTCCTGCATGTCGAACACCTTCTTCTGTCGATATGCTGCGTTTGAGTCAAAGTTGATCTTGGCATCCATGCACATCACTGTCATGTCAGAGACAAAAACGAAATTAGAGAGAGAGGAAAGAGGGAGTTGTGAAGAAGAGAGAGAGCAAATAAGCAATAAAGTGAGAGTGGTGTTGGTAACAGATATAGTGACAGCTGTGATTTGGCAGTAGGTATATTGTTATTCTTCTACCAACTACTGTATTTTCCGGACTACAAGTCACACTTTTTTTTCATAGTTTGGCTTGTCCCGCGACTTGTAGTCGGGCGCGACTTTTATATCAAAATATATATAATTTAGAGTATATATATAATAGAGTAAACATTAATGTCTACAGCCGCGAGAGGGCGCTCTATGCTTGTTATGTTAATTTAGCCTATTCAGCCTCCCAGGTAAGTGCATCACCAAAAAAGCCAACCGCTAGCATTTCGCTAACCGCTAGCATCTAGCTAACAAATTACACAGCAAAGGACAGCGGCAGTTCAAACGAGGGTAAGCAAATAAACGAAGCTAAGCTAACCAACATCAAACTAACCAACATCAAATTGGCTAAATTGTGTAGCTGAATAACTGTTAATGTGTTACGTTGACATACCGGACACCTATTCAGCCTGTTGTTCTGTGTGCTATTGTGTAGTTGAATAATTCGCCTTTCCAGATTAAATGTATGTTCTTGGTCTTGAATTTTGTGAAATAAATTTCTAAATAAATGCGACTTATAGTCCAGTACGACTTATATGTTTTTTTCCTCTTCATGACACATTTGACTGACTGATTGACTGACTGATGCAACTTATATTCCGGAAAATACTGTAATTGAGTTTGAAGACATCAAATTGTGTTTTCGATCATTTATTTAGATTTTGGTTTGTTCATTCCCCCACCCCCCAAAAATAGTTCCTATCTTAGTCTTGTCGTCTCCTGTTACCAGACGACACAACATACTGGACAGTCAAGTTCAGTGTCAGCGACTACTTGCTTGTCTATACGTAACATGCTAAAAGCATTCACCCTACTCCAATTCCTCACTCAATAACTGTCAAATGTTACATTGTGAAATCACTGCTTTCTCGCTTTAAATAAATATAGAACGTTCAAGTCAGAATATTCAATGCAAAACAAGAAGTGTGTGTGTATTACTCAAGGTGATGGTAAGAAAACAATGTTATTAAAAGACAGCAATTATACAGATTTCTGCATTAGTATTACAAATAGGGGAATAATGTAATGGTAGTTATCCTGTTTGAGAAGAAAATGTGTCATTCCTACCCGTGCCTGAGGCGTCCTCCACCATTGGATTGATCTCCACCATGGAGGCATCGTATTTGATAAAAACGTTGTACAGTTTAATGATGTTTTCTGCTGCCTCGTCAATCAGAGCTTTTGGAAAGCCCATTTTCTGAGCCAACTACAGAAAGTGATGTGTACAGAGAGAGAGAGAGAGAGAGAGAGAGAGAGAGAGAGAGAGAGAGAGAGAGAGAGAGAGAGAGAGAGGGGTTTAACACACCTTTTGAAGCTCAAAAAAAAGAACAATTAATTGTAAGGTATTTGATGTGTGTCTCTGCGTGTTGCATAATTTATATGCATGCATCCATGCTAAAGAGCCCGATCTAGGACCAACAGCACCTCATTTTCTAGGAGATTTTTCCCCTGCAGAGTCAAATGTGGTACCAGATTAGATCTGATCCCCATCCAGGAGAGACACCCAGACAGGGAGAGAGAGAGAGAGAGAGAGAGAGAAAGAAAGAAAGAAAGAAAGAAAGAAAGAAAGAGAGAGAGAGAGAGAGATCGGACCTTAAGCCCCGAGTGTGTGCGACAGTCATGTCAGCAGGTGGCGGAGGAATGGAGGAGGAAGAGAAAGAAGAGGTGGAGGAGGAGGAAGAGGATATGGTAAAGGAGGCAGATGAGACGAGGTGGAGGAGGATAGTAATGAGGAGGTGCTAGAGCAGGAAGAGAGAGAATAGATGGAGGAGGTAGAGGAGGAGAAGGAGAGAGAGAGAGCTCTCATACCCGGACAGCCTGCTCCTTCTTTATGCCCTCGATGATGTCGATGGGCTCTTTGACGATGGCATCAGGGTTCTCTGCCGCCACATCCTCGATGTTCACGCCTCCCTGAGAACTGCCGATCAGCACGGGACCCTGAACAAAAAAAAGCAAAAAATTGTAAATAAAAACATCACATCTCTGAAAAAGTAGTCCAGTAGGTTGTTGGTTGGTAATATGCATGTGAGAAGTGTAATAAGGGCAGGATATATATAAAGCTCACGTTTACAGCAATTATTTCTAAGTCATAATCTGGAAAAGCTTTGGAGAGCAGTGCAATAACTTAGTGAACACATTTTGCCACCTAGTGGTGAATAAGTGTAGTAGTCTCAGTCTGAATTTAGTCATGTCATGCTTACTAACGTGCCCTTAGTTTATTCTAATCTAGAAATAACCTAACAAATAAATAAATCTCTGTTCACTGTGAGCTGCAATAAGTAATGCTGTGCACATATCCCTAAGCAAAGGTTTTTTTGTATTTTTTATTAACCAACATGTATGCAAAATCTTTCTGCTCTGATCAGCAGCTGCCTCAGCTTCCATGAATGACAGCCTAATGGTGAATATTACAGCAAGCCCAAAGGAACAAATATTGAAGGCAGCCTGTGCCACCAATATGCAGGCATTCCATACAAATCACCAAATCTCGGCAGTGGCTGGCTACCACCAGGATGAAAGAAACCAAGGCACTCTGTCTTCAATTATTTGCAATTTTATATATTTGGAGAATGGGCAACAAAACACAGACAACGCATTTCGACCCCTAGGTCTTCATCCTGCAGACATTCCATTCTTACATTGACCATTCATGTGATCTCCACTCCACTCTGGTATCGATTTGCTGATCTTTCTCTGTGCATTCATGAAACCCCTCCTCTCATCGATCTTCAAACCCTAACCTCAACCCACACAGGATGACTGAGGTTTCTACTTCCCTGCTACACAATGACCACACTGTATAGAGCAAACTTTAAACCCACACTGATATAGAGGTTTTGCTTTCGGAGACACACCTGACAAGCAGCAGTCTTAGTCAGGCCCCTAAGTTAACAAGCTAACAGAGTTATATTTGTTTCGTCAAACTCTGTTGAGAAGAAGTTGAGGTGGAACACCTACGCTGTTTGTGTCTGTATTTTAAATTAGACAACAAAGGCAGACAGTTGTGACAAAGTCCAGCATAATCATTCTTAATGGAAACAGTTGGATAGCCAGGGCCAGCCATACTCAACTGTAATCACCGCCTAATAAAATAATCATGGTCTATTTTTTATGATGGAACAGTAATCTTCATTGGAAATATTGATTGTGCATGGGTTTTTTCCATTTCAAATGTCAAATGTTCATTAGTCATTTGTAAAGGAAAATAAATACCTCTAAAATTGTATTTAGTCTGCATGACTTTACTGTGAACTATTCACTAACGTTAATGTAATATTTATTGATGCACATCACTTTAAGTCACGTCCTCTAACACCATAAACATAAGAATAATCATCAGATGACACGACTATTAAAATAATTGTTTGTTGCCCGTTCACTTCACAGACACGGGGACACATCTGCTGTCACTACGCAACTCAGAATTCACCCCGCATGGTTGCCGTGACCCCCAACCCCCCTCACCTGGTAGGACCTCTCCATGGTGATGGCAAAGTAGTACTCCCTGCGGGGGTAGCGGCGCTCACAGATGAACACCTGGTTGCAGATGCGACCTGCCTCCCCCGTCTGTTTAGTGAAGAGCTTCTTGCCAATCATCTGAGAGGAGATGTCCCGAGCCTCCTCAGGTCTTGGGGGGTGAGCGAGAGAAAGAGAGAGAGAGAGAGAGAGAGAGAGAGAGAGAGAGAGAGAGAAAGAGAGAGAGAGAGAGAGAGAGAGAGTAAAAGATGAGACCCAGATGGCAATACACCCACTAACAAACACACCACAAATCTATAATCCAGCAAAACAACCAAACAATAACAGTAGAAAAAAACAACAACATACGAGAAAACAATCCTCACTCCCCCCTTCAGTCCTCCCTCAAATGAGCCTTTTCCTCTGCCCCCAGCCAGCACCTGAGCCTTCACCACCAAGTCCTTAGAGCCTGAGAGGAGGGGGGGGGGGAAAGATAGAGAGAGGGTAATAAAGAGATAAAGATTAGATTTAAAACTGGAGAATTTTGAGTTTACTTAACAACACAGTTCACCTAAAAAAAACATGTGACGTAACACATGTAACAAGTTACAAAAGTGTGGGTCCCAAAAAAGATCAAATTGTTTGAATGCTTATAAGGAGAACTCCGGCAATTTTTCACACAGATCTATTTCGAGGTCACAGTACGAAGAAGAAAAAAAAGGAGAAAAAAAACGGTGCTTAGAGGAACTATGTTTGAGGATATACAAAAAGAATTGAGTAATGACATTCCCAGAATGTATCACTTCTCAATTTCTTTCTTTCTTTCTTTTATCACTTCTCAAGTTACTGGTATGCTTCCTACTTAGACATATCACCTACAAATCTGAAATATTACGATGCAAACAGCTGGCAAAAATAATCTCCTACGATTTGTTCCCCTAACTACCATGTTGGAGCAACGTGTGTACAGCACATTTCCTTGTTACTGAGGGAAACTTTTCTTTGTTACTGTGGGAAACTTTGAAGTACATACAGTATTTGCAAAGTTTTTAGGTCTTCTCTTTAAATTAATTTCATATGGTCATGTGAAAAGCTGATAAACAAACTTGCAACTCCCACTTGCTCCCCAAGCTATTCACCATAAGGCTATGTAGGTCTGTGTTCCAAGACAAACCAGCACATGAAAATGTAAGTAAGGGATTCAAAGCACAACATAGCCAATTACTGTTTATTAACTTAAGACAACGGTTAGCATGCTAGCAAGCTTTTATCGGTGCCAACTGTGCTATTATGGGAGTCTGCATATGTTTTAGGTTGTTAGCTCACTTTTTGTACACCAACATACTAAACTGGGGCTAATTCTGGGTCCTCATTAATAGCAATACTGGGACCTCTGGAATGTCCTTCAAAGCCCCACCCACCCTCGTGTGAAGACTGCTGAGGGTGGTACATGTGTCTCACCCCACCTGTTCACCTTTCACCTCGATCACACCCAGGACAGAAAAAAAAAGCATAGGAACAAACTTCTCAGCAAGAAGCGTCCTCAGGGCTGAAAAATATGGATGTGAAACTCACCAACACCACTGATAAGTGTTGTCAGTGGGGGAAGTCACATTCAGTGCCCCCCCCCCCACACACACACACACACACACACACATACACTATAGGAATGAGTTTACTCTGCCGACATCGATCACAGACAGGCACAGTTGCAGCTCTTTTGTTGAAAGTGTGACAAGCAGAACAGCAACCAGGCCATGACTATGTTTAGACTCCAGAACCAGAGAGAAGACACAGCCACTTCAGAGATATAGGCACACAATAACAAACCAATGGGGTGAGCCTTCTATGGAGCTCAACTGCCCCGCCCCTCCTCCAAGAGAGCTTAATTTCCGGAAGTAAGTTTCCCATTCATTTCTCCAATTGGCGTCTGGCAAAATCCATATATAAAGACCCTGACTTAGGCTGACCAGTTATGACATGACTCGTAATCATACAACATTTCATGTTGTGCAAAAAACGAACAGAAAAATGAAAAAAGGCAAAGGTACAAGACTGTGCACATATTTTAATTTCCGAATAAAGGAACTACTCATCCCATCAGCCATCGCGAATTATACATTCCAACATAACGATAGTTTAACATGCTTACTTTTGAATGTAAGACAACAAGATGACTAACTACCAACCGTTTCCATTTAGTAAATTCAACTTTCAAGGTGAGAAAAACTAACCTGGCCCTAGCCAGATGAATGTCGTTCCGCTTAGCTCCGGCTAGCTTCACTCACATCCATCTGGAACCTCTTCCATTGAGAGTGATTTCTCCAACCAACTTTATGGTTTAGCCAATCAGGACGCAGGGCGGGAGTTTCATAGATGTGACATAGCGTAGAAGCGACTGTGAGACTGTTATCAGCGTCACGAGTTGGCTTCGATGAGAGTGGTTGAAGTAGCACGTCAATAGATGACGGACAAGTGGCTTATTCAATCATATGCAAGCATTTTTTGATTAGGTCCAGCCTTCTGAAGCAACACTTCAATGGATCGGTTCCAGATGGATGAGTGGAGCTAGACGGAGCGAAATTCATCTGGCTAGGGCCAGGTTAGAGAAAAACAGGTCACACATCGCTCTGACTGCTGGCATCCATCTTGTTCAGCAAGGAGCATGCAACATTAGTAACGACGACAGTTACAGCATAAACATTTCCATGGCAACGGTGATCTCTACCAATCAAAGGCTCTGCTTTTACACATTAGGATTTTGGGTAGTGTAGCGATTTAATGTGAAATTGCGAACAAAACTATTTTTTCTCAAAACAAGGTAGATGCCCCATGAACGTCTATATGAGCATATACAATCGCTTAGCCATGTCATAGCTGTTTTTAAGTCTACCATTGACGGTTACGATTTTATGGCTTATACTCCAGTTGTCAATGGAGAAATTGTATTGAGTTCTTACTTCCGGAATCGACCGTGGGCGCGACTGTTGCGCTCTATAAACACTCCCCTAGCTCAGTCTTGTAACATGAAGGCTTTGGCCTCAGTGGACACACATTAGCGACACAGAGTGAGAGGCCAGTCTTGAACTTTTACAGGCTATTTTTATCACTTAGCGGCATGTATAGGATAGACACATTGGTGACCAGCCACTGCAAAAATAGCTAGACAACAGACTGCACTCACTTTATCTCACCCGTACTTCTTCTTTAATAATAAACAGGACTAACTGGAGTAAATAAGAATTAAATCTTAAATGAATGAAATCTGACATGCAGTCATAGCAGGGAGTAAGTGCTCAGCTAAGCTTTTAGGAGGTGTACTCGTTCTGGTCAGTAGTCAATGCTACTGGTCTTGTGCAAACTGTACTGGTTCATGTGGCCTTAAAGCCATTCCCTTCTCTTCTGCACTCTTCCATATTCCCTAGAATTAGGTTAAACACCATCGTCAACAATGAAAAAAGATGGCAGTTAGATGTTACTGGGATATAGGTTAATCCAGAGTTTAATTAGACATAGACCAAAAGAAGATATTTGATATTCACTTTGATATGAGGTATTTTAGACATACAGAAATCTGCTGACACCCTTATGATCTTACTTAGATTAGATTCTGATTACAACAGTATGACAAAGAGCTGCATATCCCCTACAGACTGGACCTCAGCATACAGTAATCACATCCGAGAGCTCTACTGACAACCATTTTATCCTTATGAAAACCAACTGTTCACAGAAACTAACCCAGGTACAAGTATGACTGACACATTTCCAACCTACAAGCATTAGTCAGAAATGTAGTTAGACATTGTGGCCCCTTAATAAACCTCACCCTCTACTGAGCTCCATTTACATTAATTTCAGCGTTCCCACCAGCGTGTTCATGCTTCGCTTCAGTTAGCTGTTTATATAGCTTACAGCAGGTGATTTAGAAACATTTCATTATATATAATCATCATACTTCAAATTTGTGGTCTTATTGTGCTTTGTGTGTGTAGTCTTACCAATCTGCTTGGCAACCGAGTAGGCTTCGTCAGGTGTGCTGGCCACCATGCCAGCGGGCACGGCTATGCCAGCCTCCTTCAGGAGCCCAATGCTCATGTACTCATGCAGCGACAGGTGCCTCTGCTGCTGCTGCATAGCCAAGGGAGGCTGCTGGGAGCCATGTCCAGCGAACAGACCTGTGGCTCCACCGAGGACCTGAGGAGGGATACACATAAGTTGCTAACGTTGCTGCTATTAACTTGCAGGCCAGCACTAGCCAAAAATGCAAGCTCGGGTAAGATTGTAGACAGGCGGCCTGTCTAACGTGTCAGTCTGGCTAAGACGTTAGCCCAAGGATTATTTATAGCAATAATCAGGTGAAGTCCTATCAACAGTGTTGTGTTAGCACAGAGTTGTTTTGAAATTCCACTGAGAGCTACACCACGTCCATTTATGAGCACCATCCCGTGGAGGTCAAAGTGGTCCATAGACAGTGTTCATTCGTCAGCTGTACTGATCACTGGCGTTTCACATCATTCTGAAAACAACACTTATATTTGTTTGACAGACATGAATATGTAACCGACATTTTGCCAGTATGGCACGAAATGTCCAAGGAACTCAGAAACATTAGTTGTTGACAAGTAAAGCTATCCTGCTAACGTCAGTTAATGTCAAATGTGACCCTAGCTAGTTAACGTTAGCGAGCTATCTAACGTTAGCTCTAGCTTCTGAGGCGATTCAACCTAAGAGGTCGATTGGCGACAACTTATGAACATCCATAATATGGCGAGACATTAATTTACACCATAACACCAACTAACCTTAGCTGCTGAGCTTAGAGTTGTCCTGGACCCGGAATTCCTTAGTCCAGCGGACAACCGGCCACAAATCAGGGACGTCGCCATGTTTCTCTCTCGACTAGCAGCCGCGGAGAAAAACAAATCTCTGATAGCGCCTGCGCAGAAAGTCAACGTCATTTTTTGCCCATGCGCGGTTAAGTCATATCCTAGATGATACCAGAGATGATACCTCAAGAAATGCACTACAGTGATTGATTTCCCTCAATGTAAAATACGTATCGTCTTGTCTGTTATGAGAGCTAAGGAGCCTAACTATATTTTGATATTTTCCATAAGTCTTCTCGTCGAATCTGTCGACGACTCTTGGTTCTACCAGAGCCCGTGGTTCTACATGTTCCTTCTAAGATTTGTTCCATACAGGGGTTTACAGTGAGTTCATTGAACTGTTGATTGTAGGCTGCGCAGTTGGAGTCTTTGCAACAGATTTCCGATTTCAAATTGGTCATCCATGCTGTTATAGAAAGTCATTTATTTTCCAGTCATTATTATTAGGGTACTCTTAACATGTTTCTGTTCCGCAGGGTGTCTAGTAGAATGGCAGAGACAGCGGTGCGAAACTGTAGCCCTAAGCGTCCTGGAGTTGGACTTGGTGTAATCGTCACTGATTTGTTAAACCCGAGTTGTGTTCTGCTGGGTAAAAGAAAAGGTCCCGTGGGCAAAGGTACTTATCAGTTACCCGGTGGCCACATAGAGTTTGGGTAAGTGTAAATCATAGACTGTATAGAACTATATATACAGTCTATGATGTAAAACAAAAACATGGAAAGCAGATGAATCCAACTTCTAAATCTGGAAAACTATTCTCTCTCTCTCTCTCTCTCTCTCTCTCTCCTATCTCTCTATGTGTGTGTGTGTGTGAGAGAGAGTTTTTTGTGAATACTGTGATATACACTCAGTATATTATTTTGTTGTTGGAAATTAAGCTTTGTTGATGCTTATGAAGAGATTTTGAATTTAAAAATAGCCGACATAAAATGATTCTACAGGAATGATTAAGATGTTTGTATAGACTTGAACAGATTTACCCCTCAACAGAGAAACATGGGAGGAATGTGCACAGAGAGAGGTGATGGAGGAGAGTGGGGTCCATCTGAAAAACCTACAATACGCATCCGTGGTGAACTCCATCAAGCTAGAGGAGAATTACCATTACATCACTATCTTTATGCAGGGTGAACTGAACAGAGACATCTCAAAAGAGCCTGTGAATCTTGAACCTGAAAAGAATGAAGGTACTTATGAATTGTGATATTTGTTATAAGCTATTTGTATACCGGTAGTAGCCCCCTCACTCTAACCAACAAAGCGTTCTTTTGGATATGTCATAATATAATAATAGCTTATTACATTCAGGTTGGCTTTGAGGACCGCTTGTAATGATAATGTTTCACATTAGACTTTTGTTGGCCTACTGAAACACAGATCACATTATCAGCAACACCAACAAACACAGCTTGTATACGTAATGTACACTGAGGCTCTTTGTTTTTAGTATGTTAATTAGAATTTAATGTAATGTAGTGTTTTTACAAACAACAACAACACATTACATTACACATCGTTTTTTTAGACACTCAAAGTGCTTCACAATGAAGAGGGAACCTCACTAACTACCACCAATGTGTAGCACCCACTTGGGTGATGCACGACAGCCATTATGTGCCATAATTGTGGGGCATAACAACAGCCATTATGCGCCATACTTTTGGGACATTTGAACATATTTGTGTGTCATTGATTATTGCCATATGAGTGATCCATCTAGTCTACACTTATATCCAAAGGGAATATGCTACATATCCTCTGCAATACAGAGTAATATTATAAGCAGGTGTGTGGATGATACCTGCAGCACCTTGAAATTAACATGACTTCTAACTCTTTTTTGAAGTGCATCCTATAGTCAGATTAGAGTATGGTTCCCAATATACAGGCATTAAATTACAGTTCACCATAGTCAACAAATCGTAGGTAGTGTTAAAGGTATCCAATGCAGTTTCTTTTTTTTTTTTTTTGAGTATTTATTTTACATAACTGCCGTACACCACTCTTGGCTTGCACCTTTCCCCCTGTAGGGGGAAAGTACACTGTACTTGTGGATTTGTTTATAAACCGACAAAGATAATCTCTGAAGAGCCATGTTGACTGACCAGGTAATATTACACGATTTCACACAAAAGGTTGGCTATTGTACAATTGCCATAAAGCAATTTGTGATTCTCTGGGTCACGAGAGAGCGAAGTTGCCAGGCTGGTTCTCTGTAGGGTACGGCTGGGGTGGTGTGCCATTCTTCCTATTACGAGTTAGTTCACCATCAAAATTACTTTGAAGTTGTTATATCAAGGTTAAAATGTTGCATAGGATGCCTTTAACACAGATCACTGATTATCTTGGACATTATGTCGTCATAGTCTCTATAATAAGACTTACACACACACACACACATACACAGTGGCATGGAAGAAAATTGTTTGTCTGTAGAGCATTGTGTACAATGCACTATAAACTGTATGTCTTGTTTTTAGGATGGCGTTGGGTACGATGGGACAACTTCCCCCCTGAAGAGCAGCTTTTCCTGCCTCTGGCCTGTCTAAGACAACAAGGATACCATCCATTCAAAGACCTCCCAAATGGAACATAACTGGAACTGAAATTTGACCTTCAGTTTGTCCTCTGACTTACAGAATATCCCCCTAAACTTCTCGGCACAGTTTTCAATTCATGGGTTAAGCCTAGTCCTGGACCTAAAGGGAACTTCGTGGAGATTTTAAAAAAAGCATTTAGTCTAATCCATTTATTGGAAACAGACCCCTAGAGCCTGTGGGAAGTGTCATCCAGGACTTGTAGCCACACAGGATTGCTTTGTGAAGAGAAGTCAAGAAACTTTAATTAAAAGAGTAATGCATAAATAAACATATCTGAAAGAAGTAAGCCATATATGATCATGGATGTAGACTCCCTCTAGTGGTGACTTCGGGTTTATGATCTCTTGCCTTGCGTTTAAAATGCGTCATTGCTAGTCTGGGTATTTACAGGGGAGGTCGACCTACGAGGAGAGATTTCTCTCGCATATTTTTTCCACAATGGTGAAATTAACGTTCAACGCTGCTCTTGGTCAAAAGGATTTGAAGAAAGATGGGAAGGAGGAGGCATTGATACCTGATGAAAGGGTAAATCTAACGTTAATTATTTTATTCTTTCAACTCTGTCGATAAACTGAAAACCGAGGGGGTGATTGAGATCCAGGTATTCTCGGTGGCTATACCATAACCGTGGTATTAAAGGCTTTCTGATTTAAGACGTGCAATGCATTTGCCACTATTTGAATAACAAATGGCGAGCGCTGTTTTTATGAATTCGGGGCCTCCAAACAGTGTCGATTACACTGAGCTGTGGTTTCGTCTTTCGAGTTGAGGTGAGACGAAATTATTTAGTGCACGCGTGTTAGTGCTTTATGCAAAGTAAAACTAATGCAACGTAGGCCTACTACTAAACCTTTACATACGAAAGGTTTGTAGCATTGCCCGGTTTTGACCTGCTCCGTCCAACACAGTCTGTTTTGACTAATCCGACGCTATAAGAAAAATGGCTGACTGCTCAGAACCACAGAACATACTCAGTCTCTCAGTTGCTGAAACACTGAGGGAAGTTCTTAACGTTAACGTTAATTGTTGACAAACATGTCGACTTGCTGCGAAACAATATGTATGATTAGCGGTAGTCTGATGTTATCTAAAGGCAATTGTGTACTTTGAGTTAGTAACATTAAGTTACCACAATTTAAAGACGACATATGTTCAAAGCTTCCCTTGGAATATTTCCTTGTTTCCGACAACGATGGGAAATCTCTTAAGCTGGAAAGTAGAGATTATTGCGAAGGCTAAAGGGTTGTATATATGTCAGTATATGTGTTTTGTTTCATATATTCAGGCACTATAAATTTAACTTCCAATCAAGTTGACTGCTGCGGCTCATGTTTCCTTTTCTCTTCGCCTTTTGGGATCGTTTGGAAGGTGGGTGAGTAACAAAGGCGGAAGTCGCGAAGCAGCTACGCGATCAGCGGTCTTTAAGTGTGAAGTGATTATAAATCGAGCGAGGTGTCAGACTTTCACACATCCTTGTCTTCTGTTAGTCTATCTCTGGGACTCCATGAGTCCTTGCGTGGAGCCCGAGAAAAGACACCATCTGTTGTTGAAATGGTGTCAATTTGGATGGTTTGGCGTCTTTGCTAATTTGATGACAAATGCAGTGTGAATCATGAGTAAATAAGAGCACAGAGTAAAATATCTAAACCACCATGTCCTTATGTTAATGGGTATCCTGAATAACCTGTTGGGGTTATGTTGACTATACAGGACATTATGTGATATTCCGTCACTTGGCCCTTTAGCAAGGTCCACCTGGTAATTTCACTGGCTACTCTTTCTGCCCTCTATTTCAATGTCCTTTTGAACAGAAAGAAAAACAATGATGTGTAACATGGTGTCATTTGGACTTTGCCGCTGAGAGCAATTATTTGGTGTAGTCCAGAACTAGGCGGAGCATTCTTAAAAAATGATTCAGCCAAAATCAAGTTGCTAAGATGAAAGGACATCTATCATACTGGTAGTATGTTTGATTGTAGCTAGGTCTTAAAGTTCTCTGGCATAGTGCCTGAATTCAGGCACAAGCCAGGTTGTTTAAGATTTGAAAATACTTTAAAAGTTTCTGATAACTTCAGGCAGACTTTTCCCTTGCTTGACGTACTGTGTAGGCCTGTGTGTGTTTATGGCGTGTGTGTGCGTGCTTGTATTTGCATACATAAAGTAACCCATGGCTTTAATCAGTTGATCAAGAGTTTAGGAGAAAGTAAAAATGGGTCATGAGATAGGAGAAAAGCGAGGAAGTTAAATGGCTTACGAGAGCAGATTCTTAGGGAAGTGCAGGCCAAGAGAGGTAAGGACAACCTAAGCACATTTCGGACAGGTCTACAAGTCAACGTGAAGTGTGAGAGATTACACGTTAATCTTCCATGGCAAAAGCGAACAGCCGGCAGAAGGGATTTTTCTGCCTCATCCCACTAGTTAGTCAGAGAGGGATAGAACAAGAGGATGATGACCGATAAACCTACAGATATCTGTCTATTTCCATCAAAAGATTGACAGAGAGAGAATGAAGTATAGGCAATACAGATGGACAAACAGACCTAAATATGCAAAACAAAAGCTTGATATCGACTTCTGTTTCACAATACAGTAAATGGCAGGCTGTTTAATTGTAGTAGTCTAAACACAGATATAGCCTTCCGCATTTTTTCACCTATGACATACAAAGAGGTCTCAGTCAGCCGGAGTTGTCAACCCCAAGCCAGCACAGCCCATGCATTGGAAACACTACAGGGCTATAGGCAAAGCCTACTGCCTGAATGATTCAGTGAGGACTGTGAGTGCAAGGAAGCCTGAGGCCCTGTACTGTGTGACCTGTTCTGCTTAGTGTGTTTGTGTGGGTAGGTAGGTAGCTAGCATACAGCGCGGCATGTATCGGCTTGCTTGTGTTGTGAGGAGTTAAATGTTTTAGCTCAGATCTCTCTCTCTCTCTCTCTCTCTCACCCTCTCTTTCTGTCTTTCTTTCTTTCTCACACTCCTTCGTTCTCCTTCTCTTTCTGCACGCCCAGACAAACTCACAAACACCACCCACAAGATGGCTCGTCACCCTGGGGACCTGGGAATGCTGATGCAATGCTTGTTTCATGGTTACACAAACCATAGTTTTGAGGCAGTTTTTAAACAGGAAGAGTAAATGTGTGTGTGCTCTTTCTTAGTCTTTTCTGAGATCTTGCTATCTTGATGTTATGGCTACATACAATACCCGCATTTTGTTGCAGACCTCTGCAGGTTAGCAGACTGTAGGTTACTTGGGGATTTACAGTGTAGTGTTGTATTTTGTTCATCCTGTTTGTTTCTTTGTATCTTGTTTACAGTTTAAGACCTGGTTGTTTATGGTCTAAGACCTGTAATATGTGTGTATCTGGCATAATTGAGAAGAGGTGGTAATTTTGGTTGGGAGCTGGGATCAGTTATAAACTCAATTGAGCTGGAAATGTCTAATCAGACACTTCGAAGATCACGCTCAATCTAGTTGTGAAGATTCAACCAAAAAAAGTTATGGTGATAGATGGTGCTCTTGTGAGTAGGTTGTGGGTGGAAATGTAGTCTCGTCTCTGGTGGGTTTCGCCGCAATCCGCGGGCAAATTTTCATCGGCTTGGTGCCAGACATGTTCCCTCTTCCCAAAACACCACTGTAGATAGTCTGGCTGTGTCATATCAGTAGTAAATTAGGCTTTCAGATTGGCAGATAGGCAATTAAGAAACCTTTGCAAAATCAAGCTGATGGCGTGAGTGATGTGTTGTGCGCTGTCTATTGTTTGTAGAATTCATAAAAGGGTAAACCTAGTGACCTGGAAGCGATGAAGTTCCTTGGCTTACTGGGCAAAAGGATTTTGCCTCCCTTCATAAGAGGTTTTCCATTGTGGAGAGGAAGAGACAGAGGAGATGGGGACCGTGTCTGGGGAATGAGGTAGTTATTGCATGTTATTGCCAGCACTAAACAATACCAGCATGAGTTGTTTTTGTTGCCGACAATTATCATAGCGGTGACGCAAATGTATCGTTATATTGTTTCACTGTAATTCAGTTAGAAGGAAAATAAAATTGTTACTCCACGTAATATATGCAAAATGGAAGACTGAAGATCTGATGGGGTGGTATTCATGTTAGTGAAGGGAGGTTAATTTTGTGTGCATACTCACTGCTGTCAAGAGGAAAGTCGGTACTTCCTCTCAGAATTGCCCTATCCGTGTGTCGAGCTTCCACTTTTTAGCCAAGAAATGTCTTGTTTTTACTTTTCCCGTCAATGAGGATAAAACTGTAAATAGGCCTAGATTACCTCAAATACATTTACATTTTCACATTATTGAGCATTTCATCTGTAGTCTTACACGTTTCATTACAGACCTAACATAGCACAGCATTGTTATATCCAGATAATATTTTTTCTGTTCCATCCCACAAGACACCCTATTACCAACAGACGTTTTGCTCATCAGTCTTGCATTGTGTATGTTTGTGATTTTCCCAATTTATCTCTAGGGAGAGATATGACCCTGCCAGCATCTCCTCCCTAAACAAATCCTTTGTTCTGAGCAAATCGTGTGCTAATAGCTGTGCTAATGGCCTTCAAAATGCCCCCAAACCCCACCTCTGTCAACAAACACACACACATGTAGCAATAATTCACTTGATCTGCATAAAGCCTGACTTTCCTGGAAGCACAGTTGTAGTATGTGGGTGACCTATGTGAAGCCAGTTGTTGGATTTGGTGAGGTGGATTGGATCGCCCATTCCACTCCAGTCACTTCTGCCTTCTCAGCTCTGTTTTTGTTGAATATTGACATCCCTTAACCCCTTCTCAAAGTTGAAGCGAAACCGTCACCCCCCTGGACTTGTTTACAGGCCATCACGCCTGTGCTATTAAAGGGTGTTCAGACTGAAGGTCATATAGTGACCAGCAATCGGGAATTCCTCTCCTTGTGTTTTTTTTCTTTTTTTTCTGTCGTACTTTGGACAGGGCTGCAAAGGTCCTTCATCAACGCCCACACACTAGTTTGACTGTGTGGGCTGAGGAACAAACAAATGCGATGAAGAGAAGGGAGCGTGGGGGGGGGGGGGGGAGGTGTGAACGAAACCGAAAGAAAGAAAGAAAGACCGATGGATGGGAAAGGGAAGGAGTCGAGTTTGTAGGAGGGAGGGTGAAACAAGATTGAGGAGGAAGTTGGATTTGGGAGGGCCAGGAGGTGGTGTAAGAGCAGAACCAAAAGAGATTGAGGATGAGGAGAGGGTCGGAGTGGAGTTTGTAGGAGGGAGGGAGAGAGAAAGAAACAAGATGGAGGAGGAACTCGGATGGTGGGGTAAGGAAAGCATCTGTTTAAGGAAGACAGGAGTGAAAGCAAATGGCCAGATGACATGCTGAGCACGGGTAGATAATCTAGCTGTGGAGCACGCGCAGCCTATGCTAGATCAGCGGCTAGGTCAAACAAGGCAACTAGGATGAAAGGCTGGATTAGCTGTGTGTGTGTGTGTGTGTGTGCGCCCGCCCGCCCATGCGCATGCGTTACATAAGACCCCGCAGCTCATTGTTTGCAATGGAGAAAAATGCCAATAAAGATAAGTCACAAGTACCACCTAATTTCTTTGCGGGCATCCAAACAGGCCTGGCATGGATCTGCACCAGATCAGTAGTAGATCTGCTGGGGAGTAAACGGCTCCCCCTAAGAACTGTGGAATGCAAGGAAGTGAACAGACAGATGTCTGTCAAAAATGGGACCCTTGAGTCTTTATGTGCAACTTTAGGACAGAAATACTGTAGCAAACTGCACCATTCATGTCAGACAGCAGTATGCATTTGTGGAAACGGGTGCGCACATCCAAAATATGTATTAACAGGTGCCAGAGAGAGAGAAGGAGATGGTATGCACACTGTATATGGGCTCCAAAAAATACTTTATTTATTCTAAAAAAGGCAACGTTTCAATCTCAACAGATCTTCATCAGACAAATAAGAACTTATTTGCCTGATGAAGATCTGTTGAGAGAATCAAAACGTTGCCTTTTTAGAATAAAAGCAGCAGTATGCCCCATGCTCCATACATTTATGAAGAGCAGAGTGTTACTTCATAAAGCCAACTGTAGTTAATAAGTTGATGATAATCATTAGGGATCCAAGCAGAGAAAGATTGTCCACATGGATATGCAAGATCCACATGCATAATCATTACAACATTCGTTGGGCCGTGTGAAATTTTGCCAAACTTTAAATAATAACATACATTTTGACTATCTACATCCATGTTACTTTATACTCACACACAAACCCTCACATTGTGAGCTTGTCCATAGTTCAGTGCTCAGTGATTACCACGTAACTGTCTTTGGGTTCGAATCCCACACTTTTTATAGTGTGTGTTTTGCTGCTGTACGAAAGTCCATGTTTTTTTCTTAGGCACATTCTCTTATGCTGATACTCTGATTACGTAATAGCTCACTTAGTAAGTCATTGAGTAAAGTAAAGCAAGTAAACAAACGAGAATGAGTTCGACATTTGCCTGTAATTGATTTTCTTTGCTTTCAATTTTGTTCTCAAAGGTTTTGACTTGGTTGGCTCCAATTTCCCTCAGTTTTTTTACTCCGTCTCATTTTACAAAAATCACACAAGATTTATCTTTAGACCTATACTTTTGTCTCAAAGAAATCCACAGTATGTTGTAAAGTCAGTCACAACCA
>NW_027468689.1:18122848-18300348 GCF_046254945.1 Alosa pseudoharengus | reverse complement strand
GTAGAAAGGTGACATGGCACCATTTCAGGTTTACCTATATTCTACTCAAAATTTTGGGGCATGACTTCTCATTCATATGCTTCTAACCAAGGCCTCTAACTATGTGAAATCATTTTTGCAGTAACTCTATGGCCATAGATCCATATTCATACCTAGAGACTTGTTAAATCTGTTTTGCAATATATTTTCGGACTCCTTCAGCGTCTGACTGCCTATCTGGACCTCAACCTGAACAAATGCTATGTGATTCCTCTCAACACGTCCATCGTCATGCCACCAAAAGACTTCCTGGAGCTGCTTATCAATATTAAGGTAATATCATAGCATCAGGTCAGCAGATCTCACTTCATTCAGGAAAGTGTGTTTGTGTGTGTGTGTGTGTGTGTGTGTGTGTGTACGCCTGTGGTATATCTGTTGTATGTATCAATATGAGTGTGAAAACATTGTGTGTGCATGTCTCCATGGTGCCTGATGGTGTCCTTGAACCAGGCAGACACGGGTACAAGTGTAAATCTCACTTCCAAATGGCGAGCACCTGTTTTAGCCTCCTTGCTAACACGCTGTAGTGCTCAAAGTTAAGTCACAAGTTAACAGGGATATTCTGAGGGGACAGGTGTGTGTGTGCGTGTGTACACCTCGCATTCAATGTTACCTTCAGTCAGACAGGTTATGCCTACCTGAGGCCTACCCTTAGTTTAATTTTTTGTTTTTGTTTTTCCTCTCCAGGCGGGCACCTACTTGCCCCAGTCCTACCTGATTCACGAGCAGATGATCGTGACGGACAAGCTGGACAACGTGGAGACCCTGGGCTACTTCATCAACAGCCTGTGCCAGGGCAAGGACACCTACAAGCTGCAGAGGAGAGATACTGTGATGGGTGAGTACACTCACACAATTTGTGGTTGTATCTTACATGTGTCTGACCCAGGGGGAAGAAATACAACTAGCAGTGTTTCCCACAGAATTGAATTCTATTTGTGGTGGAAGGTTTGCAGAATTAACTCGAATGCAACAGTTTTTAACAAATTACTGCAGCGCTGTTATGATTCTAACCAGATTTAAGCACAATTTAGTACAACCAGGAAAATCATTGTGTGGTGGTCAATGTTGATATTGTGGTGGGCCGCCACAAATAATTCAATGTATGGGAAACACTGACTAGTGCATAACAGACAGTGTTACAATTTACGCATGTAAAATTACAAGGACATTGGGTGCTAATATTTTCACTATTCCCCCAACCATTTATACAAAATATTTTTGCTTTTAAAGATCACACAAGCATAAAGAAGAATCGATCTTGGCAAGAATATGTAGATTCTCACTATACTTAAATGTCTTGGTTGCTGTTCATAGATATGGTTAAGATGGGGTTATTTTACATAATGCATGCATTATTATTAGAGATCTTTTCAACTAACATCTGTAACGGGGAAGCATGTTGTTAAGATCTAGGTTCGCACAAACCTATCTGGCTTAAGCTTGTCTTTCATATCAAAGTCAAAGTCAAAGTCAAAGTCAGCTTTATTGTCAATTTCTTCACATGTTCCAGACATACAAAGAGATCGAAATTACGTTTCTCACTATCCCACGGTGGAGACAAGACATATTTTACCAATTTTAAGTCCACAGACAAACATAACATTCAAGTAAACAAAAAAGTAAGTAAATAAGTAAATAAGAGGGCACATATAATGAAAAAATAAGAGCAGCAAAATTTGGTTGAAATTGTGCATAGACAGTCAATAAAATAAAATACTAGTGCAAAGTCAGGCCAATAAGAGGCTGAGGTAGTTCTGTTTGACCTAAGTAAGAAATAAAGTGGCATAGTGGTGCAAGTTATGTAAGAGCAGCAGAAGTGTTGTGTTTTCAGGACAACAGCAACAAGTTGCAAAGTGTACAAGTGTGCAAGTGGAGTGGTGCAGGCGGCCATTGTGGGTCCAATGTCCAGGATGTTATGTAGCTGAGGGTGGAGGGGGGAGAGGAGGGAGAGAGTTCAGCATCCTAACAGCTTGGTGTATGAAGCTGTTGGTGAGTCTGGTAGTGCGAGATGGCTACACTGTGTGGTTTTTGTTTATTTTCTGATACATATTGCTGATGTGGTCCATAATAACCTTGCCTGAACCGCCATGAACTATGCACAGCAAAACCGCTGACATCGAAATGTTTCTGAGAATTTTCTGTTTTCTGTGTCTGTCATGAACCACAGGCATGCAGAAGCGCGAAGCGCTCGACTGCCACAAGATCCGCCACTTCGAGAACAAGTTTGTGGTGGAGACCGAGATCTGCAACCTGTAATGCAGAGACGAACGGTGGCGTTGCCGCCTAACGGAAACCACTTTTCTGCTGAGTTCCACTCGAGTGCAGTAAAATTACAATATTTTAGCCCCTCTATTTCCTTTAGAGCTGTTCCTGTTTCCTGTCTGGTGGTGGTCTGAGTTATTGTTTTTGTTATTGCAATTATTTTCTGTGCCGCAAAAAAGCGGCGGCAGCCAGTAGCCAGGGTGAGCCAAGGAGTGGTTGTGTCCCGACTGTAGATTGACGCTTGGTCTCCCTCTTTTCCATCTCAGCAATATCAAAGCGAAAGACAAAAAGTTGTTTTCTGATATTTTTGATGTAAAAAAAAAGTAATCTTTTCTCAAGTGAGATACTGTCCATGATTAATGGATGTTTTTAAAAATGTAAAGAAATGCTTTTGTTTTTGCCCCAAGCTACACTGGTGTGGAAAGAGAGGATGAAAATAAGACAAAAGATTTAAAAAAAAAAAAAAAAAAAAAAGGTAACAACTTCAAAACAGGCCTAATGAGTGTATTTTTGGTGGGTAATCAGATAAATGCTTGGCCTGTGATAGAAAAAATGTGAAGCTTCCTCACAGCTCTCTTTACCATATGACTTACTGGAAGAAATTACTGGCTTATTGAAAGTGTATGAAATATAGCCACTCATGAACATATTAAATACTTGCATAGAGAATGATTTTTGTACTAGTGACACTTGTTATCAAGATGACGTAGTTTAGGGCAATCTTTTTTTACAGTTCTATCTGCTGTATGTAATTAATACACTGCACAATTCTATGTATATTTCCTTAACAAGAACACGTTCTCTTAATAGAGGACGTTTGAGAATAGCTTAAAAAAACCCATGTCAAGATATTTAAAATCAAATTTATACGTAGAAACACATTTGTAAACAATTATCAGACTGTGGCAATATTTAATGTTAAAAATCTTAAAATCAGTTTTGTAATAAGATGAATGATGAGAATTTTCTCTTAAGGGTATACCTGTATCATAGAGGTCTGGTAGCTGAAAAATCTGTTAAACTAACCATACAGTATAACCTCTGTGTGAATAAGACTAACGGCACAATTAAAGTACCAATGTTTAAAGTGAACCCTCTGGCATGTGTCCTTACTGATAAATTCTGTAATTTTTTTCTAACTACTGTAAAAACACATGAATAAAAAGAAGGGGAGGAAAAAAGCTGGAGTCAGATTTATTTTTCCAACGGATTTTATTTTTCATTGTTCCTCTTGGATTAAGTTGATTCCCATGTCCTGGTCTTCAACTCAAGCCTTATTCACCTGGACTCAAGTACAGAAGTTGGGGGGTTGTCTTTGGATGGGGCCTTGGTGCTCTCAGGGGAGGGCTGTGTGTAGTTTTGGGCTTGGGCCACTAGGGGGCCAACTGGTCACTTCAAAAGGGTCTAAACTAAACTGGGGATTTTCGCTCTTGCTCACTTCCAGCCCTGTCCTCAAACATCACACCATGCCTCTGACACCACTCTTCCTTTCACGTCCTCTGCTGGGATTTTGAAACTATATGGGAACTAGGGCATTAGTAATAAGGTTCTGGAAGATGCTAAGGGAGACTGTATTTCAAGGTATGAAGGCAGCAATGCAAAACCAAGGCCCCATTTTAACTAAACATTGTGTGTCTTTCGTCTTGTCCTAAGAGTATTTTCTCCCAACGCCTCAAATCTCGTGGGGGGCATGACCAACACAGGCAACACAATCATGTTTCCTAACGTCAATCCTTTGTTTACAGTTAAGTATTCAGGCAGGAAGTGAGGAGACAAAGGGGGGAAGGGGAGAAATTGAGCCATGTTCTGCCCAGAAAAGAAGGCCCAATAAAAGTCCCCACCAATCTGAGGAAAAAAAAAAAAAAAAAGAAACCTCACAAAGATAATCAACATGCAAAGACTCACAAGTCACAAGTCCACAAACTCTCCATTTAAAAAAAAAAAAGATAAACGTAAACTTAACACACATATTCAGTGAAATAGCCATTTCACATCAAACACGCAGGCACACAGACATACAAACAGACGGTCTGACAGACAGACATCAATGTACCTCATAGAAAAGTCCCCTGTGCACTTTGTCATACAGTTGACTCGTGGAACAAACAATATGATCGGTTAAAGGTCAGTTTTGTGATGAGTCTCTTGCTTTGTGGGCTGGTCCACTCTAAAGACCGGTTCCCTGTTGAGTGTGTGATCCAGTCTATTCTCAGACTGGCCACTTCTGCCGTTTCTCCCCAGTCCACTTGTGCTTTCGGTCCAGATCCACCAGATCCATTGTGCCTCGTGTTGTCGTTATTGCAGATACAAGTAAAGGACTGGAGGGGGCAGGGGGTATATGGGGCATGAAATCACTGCTGGGCCTTCACATGATGCTCAATACAATATATCATATACAATATAATTCTGAATATCAACACTTTACACAGGATACTCTGAAATAGGCAAGAGCACGTAAGTAGTTCTTTACGTTGCCAAAAAAGAAAGAAAATGGTAATAATAACGGAGTGAACTTTTTGCTGTAGTGGTTCTGGATAAAGATAAAGGTGGTTAGCATTGCAAAATGAACCTCATGCACTCACTCACCCACCCACATACACACACCAACCAACCTTAAACCTTTACATGTCTATGGCACCAACTAATGTTCCTCTCTTTCTGGGACTCGTATCTCTCTGTCCTAAATGTGAGCGAGTGTGTGTGTGTGTGTATATATAAGAGGCCATCAGTAACTTTATTGTGTAACATTAAGACTGTAAAGAAATGGGCAAGACTGAGAGTGAAGAGGCTTATAGAGTCTCTGAAGGTCATCTCATATAACACTGCACTCCAAACATAGTTGGACCCTTTGGTTATCACCCACCCCACCGCCAAAACCCCAACCCCTCCCTGCCCTGAACAATAACCCACTTCCCCCCCGCCAGCCTACTACATCAAAAGAAAACATTTCATATAGCTTAGTATATCTTCCCTTCTCCCTCAAAATAAACATATAGAATATACTCTCTCACCACCCCTACATGGAAAAATAAATATCTGTCTGTTTCTGTCTCACAAGCTTAGCCATGGCTGTGCTAGCGTTTGTTTCTGGATAATGGAAAGTCAGTTTGATCAAATGTATGGAACCAATGAGTAGCCACAAGCCAAAAAGAAGCTTTTAGGAGCAGCTTGAAGACAAAATCTTAGTGTTCAACCACTTAGTGTTCATGCTTTTCTCTCCTTTCAGAGCACTCTCAGGTAAGTCATGTACGAAGTGTAATTGTTTGGGGATAAGGAGAACAGAAATGTAAGGTAGGTGTGTGTGTGTGTGTGTGTGTGTGGGGGTTGGGGGTCGAGAGCTAGGAGGGAGAAGATGGAGGTATAAGATAGCGAGTTCTATGTGTTCTCTCCCTCGGCCTCAGTTCACAGCAACACTTCTCACTTCACAAAGCATGCAAATCCACACACCGACTCAAAGCAATAAGGAAGCAAACAAGCTTATTTCAAAAAGGAGGAAATAGAAAGAAATACACAAGAGTTCAAACTGAGGAAAAAGTAAAAGTCCTCCAAAGAGTCCTAATGACCTGTAGGTTTGGTCAATCAGATTCTGGATTTTTTTTTTTTTTTTTCAACTACTGATATCCAAACGCATTCAACCACACCAAGCACACGCACACACACCACAGTCTTTACTATACACCCTTCACTTCATGGGTACACGGTTTAAGACAAGAAAAAAAAAAAATAGAGAAATAACTAAATCTCACAGTTCACTTCAGGTAAATGGTTCCTCAGGCAAAACATGTTTGTAGCATTTTCTCCAAGTCAAGTCTCTCTTCTCTTCACCCTTTCCACTCCTCCACGGTCTCTTCCAGTTATCCATCACTCAAAACTTAAGGTTGGGATGGGAAAGCTCTGAGTACATACATATCTGTGTGTGTGTGTGTTCTGAATCATTGAAGGAAATTATGTGGGTGTTTTGTAAATAATTTCTGCATCTGCATGTATCTACTTTGAGAGTGTGTGTGTGAGTATGTGTGTGTGTTGAAAAGCAGCAGATGGTATGGTGGGAGCAGCAATGTGAATTAAGGAGGATAGAGGGAGTGTTTATCTCTCTCTGTGTGTGTGTGTGTGTGTGTGTGTGTGTGTAGGGGCTCAGTGGGCAGCAGATGGACATGGTGGAGGTGTTTTGGGGTGGAGGGGGGGGGGGGGGGCTGTTTGAGGTGTGTGAGTGTCGGGGGCTCAGTCAGCGTAGTGCATGATGGACTCGACGTAGTTGCCGGGGAACAGGCCAGTGGTGCCACTCATGACCCCCTCGTACCAGCCGTCGTCATTCTTCTTAATGACGTAGATGATGGCGCCCTCCTGGAAGGACAGCTCATCCTCCTTATCACGCGAATAGTCATAGATCGCCACCACTGGACGAAAGAGAGAGAGAGAGAGAGAGAGAGAGAGAGAGAGAGTGAGAGTGAGAGATTATTACAAGTCAATATCCTGCAGTGTCATTGCAGAATAATCTCAATTCAGTCTGGGCTCACTGGTGGCAAAAACTACAGCAAGCTGAGAGGGCCAAAACTAAGCCCGCTAAAACGCTGTTGCAAAACTCTGTTATCTGAGAATACGAGAGAAAAACAGGAAGCAGAATATCCTGTGCTACCCACATCACACACACACAATCTATTTCTGCTGAGTACCGTGTCAACATCGCTCACAGAAGAACACACACACGCACATTATTTCCAATAAGAGTTCACCAACTCAGCTGACCATGATTTCTATGTTACGGATGGACACATTCCAGATTCAGAATGTGTAAGAGCGTTTCCAGCAATTGTCCTTGTACTGTTAATTCATTACAAACTATTTTAATAGACTGGGTGGCCTTTGGCATTGTGGGTGGATTCCAATTGCCAACAAAATACAGTTGCAATAAAGGTGCACTGGGTGACTGAGTCATTACAGCTTACTCAAATCTTGGGCAGAGCAAATACTCCCACAGCAACTACATAAATTGTACTGTGGCTTGAATTCAGTGCATGTGGGTCGTTGGAGGTAAGTCTCTTTATACTGAAAACAATATTAACTAGATTTTTTGATCTTAATTGATATCATTGATCTTACTATAAGATTAATAACACTTGGTTAGATTTTATTAAATAAGCAGTTTTTGCAGTGCAGAACCTGTTTGGGTGTGCGTTGGGTTTTTTTAAGCCCAGATCCTTAACAGCTAGACCATAGCAATCACCACCGAAGGCCAGGCGCCCCCTCACCTTTCTCCAGGTAGTTGCGCGGGGCCCAGGGCGGGTCCTCCTCGGCGTAGGGGTCGCTGTACTCCACCACAGCAGACTCTTCCTCCTCGTCTTCCTCATCCTCGTAGTCCTCTGGGGGTGGCGGAGGGGGGGTCTCCTCAAACACCGGCTCGTCGGCGGGGGGTGGGGGTGGCGGCGCGTCCGAGACTGCAGGAGGAGAGGATCGAGGGAGGTGTGTAGGTGTGTGGGGGTGTGTGTGTGTGTGTGTGTGTGTGTGTGTGTGTGTGTGTGTGTGTGTGCGCGTGGAGAGAGGGAAGGATACAAGTTCTGTTAAATTATGCAGAGGTCATTATACAACCACACAACAGAACTGGTAAACTAGTACCCTTTAGTGAAGACCAACAATCAGCTTTTTTTTTTAAGCTGCACAGTGCACTACATTATGCATGCATATTTTGATACATATACACATGTTATGTACACAAAATATTCAATTGGGGCACCTGATCAAAGATCACCACTGAAGGTTAAAAGGTCATCTGGTTAAGGAGAAACCCCTCGGCATGCAGGGAGACCACCAAAACAACTCATCCCAAGAACTAAGGAAGTATGGAAGCTGAAGCACAACTCCATCACCGTTCACACATCACATGAGGGCTCTGTAAGCTGCCTACACACCCAGCAGACGCATCGTCCTTCCTCCACTTTCAGAACCAACTTATTACACCTTGCATCTTTGAGGCTGAGCGTGAAGGCCATTCTTCACAGAAACACAGAAAGGACTGTGGCTACATTTACAAATCATTTTCTCCATTATCTAGACAGATGTGTCTATTTATATAACAATTTATTTTGAGCAGTTCTCTTCCCCTCTTTGTGTTAGGTGGCAGATGTTTGCACACAACCAGTAGAGGGCACTGTGCTGAGCTCCTCATTAAAAGTGAATGAAGCTGCCCTCTCCTGCCGAGAGTGTTGCTGCACACTGTGTTTAGGCAGAAACTCCCCCAGGGCAGAGGGCCATGCAAGGTGAAAAGCAAACATGGAATTGTGCTTTTTATGCTGTAGTGAGGAGACAACACCACAATGGCCTGACAAATAAACAATTTGTCCTACCACATGCTGGGGGGGGGGGGGGGGTATCTATTTGAAACAATAATCTGTTATGAAGAAAGCATGCAGCAATGGTGCATGCAGGTTATCTACAAACATAAAAAGACACACACACACCAACATTTCTAATGAACAAAACAGCAATGATGAGGACATACCATGACATGAAAATGCATGCAAGTTGCCTACAAACAAACAAGACAACATACATATAATATACTGACGGACATGTTCACACACACACTCACTCGCACTCTCTCTCACACACACACACACACACACACACACACACACACACACACACACACACACACACACACACACACACACACACACACACACACACACACACACACACACACACACACAAACGAGTTGTGTCGGCGCACGGACTAGGAGAGGGGCAAGTGGGGAAGACACTTACTGGTCTCCTGCACCCTGGCGGCAAAGCCCATCAGCGGAAGCTGAGGAGTGATCTGCAGAATCGAGGGGGGAGGGGGAGCCACTGCTGGACCTGATGACCCCCCCCCAGGCCCCGGAGAAATGAGTGCAGAGAGGGAGAGAGAGAGAGCGCAGGAAGAGAGAGAGAGAGAGAGAGAGAGGGAGAGAGAGAGCGCAGGAAGAGAGAGAGAGAGAGAGAGAGAGAGGGAGAGAGAGAGCGCAGGAAGAGAGAGGGGGAGGAGAGAGACAAGAGGACAGAAAAAGGAACCAAAAGGAAGAGGACAGCAGGAGGAAGGGAAGAGATATGAGAGAAAAGGACGTGGAAGCAAACATGGCAGGTGAAATATGATGATGGGAAAGCAAAGAAGAAAAAAAAACGCAGAGAGAAAGGCACGGCATTAGGTCTGAAGCAAAAAGCCTCATCACAGAGAGGACTCTTGTGATGCTCACAAAGCATCTAGAAACAACTCAAAATCACTTCAATCTGCATGAAAATGCTAAACTACTAATGCTTATGCTTAAAGATCCCCTCCAGTGAAAATCTAGTTTTAACCTTGTCAACATGTCCATATGATGTCGGCTATGTTTTACGAGACATATAAAAAGCAAAATTTGCACTCAACATTATGGCTGAGGATTTCTGCATTGGATCTACGGTCGACCAATCACAGTTTCAGTATGCAAATTCAAACTGCAGTTCTTTATGACCATAATAGACCTCTGAAGTTCGCCTACAAAAAAGCTGCCATCTTTGACATCTGGTATCTGGCAATTTTTCCTATGGGAAAATAACATGGGGATTTTAAATTATCGCACCTGTTAAACTCTCGCGGGGATGAAAAAGTCTGAAATGCAGACGTTTTCCTGAACACACTTTGTCCTCTGCCTTCGAGTGGATACTGTGATCCCCGGTACATGAAGCACACTTTTTTTTCTACCCCACAGCTAACTTGCAATGCAACTTGCCATAGCTAGTTAGCTTCAATTAACTGGATCTCCTTATATAGGCAAAGATGGCCTTTTTGGTTCTTTTTTGTAGGCGAACTTCAGAGGTCTATAAGGGCACTGAACCAATCCCAAGGGCTTGGGGGTGGGACAATTCTTCGTGAAGATACAAGACAATCGTGCAAACATGTCTGCTGTAGCAGCCGTTTGAAGCAAGTGAACAGTGTGTGGAATGGGGGCCAGGCCAGATAGATCCCAATTTTCAAAATAAGGAAGAAGATGTAAAGTTCCAATTAAACCTTTTTCATGACCATGAGGGGACTTTTTCATGATATTTTCTTATTTTCTATACTTATACTCCAGAGGAACAAACAAGAACTGTATACGGGTGCAATAAACTGCTGGAGTCCATCTTTAAGGAAGTAGTTCTGAGATGGACTTGAAGCCCCACTGAGTGGCACTGAAGTGGGTCTGTACCTTGGTTCTGGTAATGTGGTCCTCCATTAAGTTGGTTCTGGCTCTGGGCCGGGGTGGGATTCTGATTCTGGGGAAGGTTCGGCTGGCCAGTCACCGATGGGGGGCGGCGGTAGGGAAGAGACCCGCCCACATTAGGTGTGGTCTGCCGTGTCATTGGTCGGTTCATGCTGTAGAACTGAGGGCCGTTACCTTGGAGATGAACAGCAGAGGGATGACAGTGAGAGGAAGTACAGGCATGGCGTTGAAATCATACAACCTAGACACACAAAGCCAGAGGAATATCACAACAAATAACACTTACACGTAATACACGTAACATAATATTACAATAGCCACGTTTACATGGACAGTTTTTTTGTCATTCCGATTAAACTATTCCTATTGAAAAATGTCTGTTTACACGGGGTACGTTCTATTCCGATCAGGTGCTCTCAAGTGCTTTAGAATCTTTGATCGGAATAACCAACTTTTCGTTGAGAAGATACAGCAGGTAATCCGACTATACACAGAGGCGGACAGAGTACACAGCTTCATTACTTGAGTAAAAGTTGTTAAATTTTACTCAAGTACAAGTAAAAGTACAACAGTCAGATGTCTACTTAAGTAAAAGTACTGAAGTACTTGTTTTTAAAAGTACTTGAGTATCAAGAGTACAAGAGTAGCCTACATTTTCTAAATATTGCATTACTACTGCCACAGTGCTTACATTTACAGAAACAACCTACATGGAGTTATGAAAAATTTGAATGTTAATACCTTGGAGAATGTAAAAGGAATTGAAAGTAAAATCAAGTCATTTTCATCTTTTTACCATGTTGCCAGGGATGGGCAGTATTTCTAATACATGTATTTAAAATACGTATTTCAAATACAAAATACTATTTTGTAATTGAAACACTTGAAGCTAAAACTATCATTAACTTGTTCAGAAAATTGAAATAGTCTGGCGAGGTGTGGCCACAGGTTGGCACATTCCCGGGATGGACCTGCTGCGTCTTCATCCATTGTTTCGTCCATGGTTTCATCTCTTATCTAAATCTGACCATGGAGTTGACTTTGGCGGAAAGCTGAAGGTGATTGCTGATAGGCTGTCCCAATCAGTGGTGCCTGCACAATCCAATCATATTTGAGAGGGAAACAACAAATTGAGGGTTTCCGAGATTTTTCTTTTTTCCTTTTTTTTAGAAGAAGTAACGGGTACTCACGGTTATGGATAGAAATGTAGTGGACTAAAGAGTACAATATTTGCCTCTCAAATGTACTTGAGTAAAGTCATGAGTACTCCCCAAAAATGATACTCGAGTAAAGTACAGATCCCTCAAAATTGTACTCAAGTACTGTACTCAAGTAAATGTACTCCGTTACTGTCCGGCTCTGACTATACATGGCTGTTCAATCGGAATAGGAACAGAATACACCACCTCTTTCATTCCGATTAAAATTCTGATCGGATCAGGCATTTTTATTTCGATTGAGGTGTTTATATGAGAATTTTTATTCCGAGCCGTTATTCCGTTTCTAATCAGATTAAAGGTGTCCATGTAAACATGGCTAATGTGTATTGTAATACATGCGTTACAACATGTGGAGATATTACCGTTTTTATCTAGATGTTTATGAAAACTGGCATGTTCTGTGCATTTGAAACACTTTAAAACAACACACCTCAAACAATGTCTCTTAGAAGATTCAATGTGGGTTCACATACTAAACAGCACTTGGGCATGTTTAGGGAGTTAAAAGTTTAAAGTTAGCTTTGTATGCACTGGCTTTTGCTACAGAAGTCATCTCCAGACACTGTGCTAAGTGCCCAATGTAAAATATATTTTACTCCTCTCTTGCCTCCTGCAGAGAAAAAAAAGTATACATCTGGCTCCATGAGACTAATCATTACTCAACCACAAAGCAACACGTACGTGTGTGTGTGTGTATGTGTAGATGCGTGCAAACGCTGAGTTCACTTCATCTGATTTACTGATTAGCTGATCTGCCGGGTTCGTCCAGGACACTTATCTGTATAGATCAGTTCATCAGTTCATCGTCAGTATGAAACAAAAGGGCTATGCATGTATGTGGTTGACTAGGGAGCAGAGGACATAAAATTGTGAATGTTTCACTGAATAATTCACTGAGAGGAAGTCCAAATCCCCTGGTAGTCTCAAAGAACGAGTTTTACAAAAATGGTGCCATGCTCAATGTGCCACTTTAAGCCAGGTCAGATATTTGGTGAGAAAGCAGCAAGCATTAACAGCTGAAAGTACAAATACTATGAACTAAATAAATAATGCCAACAAGCTTAAGCACACAACGAGGTACAATAAATGAAAGACAGACTTCTTCCAACTAATTCCAGTATTAGTTGGGAAAAAAAGGCAAACTGTGATATGAGATGATGTATGTTCTTGTAGGGTTTTGCAATATGTGGATATAATTTTTACGAGAACTAAATGTTGAAGGACCCTGACCAGGGCTGAGGGAATGAGAGCCGAGGGAAAAGAGGCACCAGACAAACAAACAAAACAAAACACACACACACAAACAAACAAAACAAACACACACAATCAAGAGATGAGGGACAGTCATGCAGGAAGGGCAATGGACATAGAGGAGGGGAAATAAGACAGTGAAAGAGGGAGTATGAGTGTTACACCACAAGCATGATGGATGAGAGAGTGAGAAAGAAAAACACACACAACAAAAGAGATATACTCAGACAGAAAGAGAGAGAGAAAAGAGTGCAAGAATGAAACCAGGATGGATGAGTGGCTGGGTTGAAGGTGGTGGTGGTGGGTGAAGAGGGGATGATGTTTGGTTCGGTGAGGTAAGATGGGGTGGGTTGCGGTACCGGTGTGGGGGGACTCACCTTGTGCGGGGGTGCTAAGGGCAGCAGAGCTGGTGGCCGTGAGAGCTGAGGGGGGCAGCTGAGGGGGAGGGGGGATTTCAGGGGGTGGGCCCTCTGCGGGCAGGGAAGGGGTGGGCTCAGGAGTGGGGGGGGGTGGGGGGGCAGGGGGTGCAGGTGCAGGTGCCGGGGCGGGAGCAGGGGTGGAGGAGGCAGAGGAGGAAGAGGAAGAGGAAGGAGGCTTTGGAGGGTTAGGAGGAGCAGGAGCGGTACCTGCATTGAGTAGCCAACCAACAGAGAAAGAGAGCACACAGTAGAGGAGAAAAGAAACAGAAAAATGAGAGAGAGAGAGAGAGAGAGAGAAGGAAAGAGCAAGAGAAAGAAAGAGAGCGAGAGGGAAGAGGGAGAGAGAGAGAGAGAGAGAGAGAGAGAGAGAGAGAGAGAGAGAGAGAGAGAGAAAGAAAGATGGGGGGGGAAAGTGTGATAAAGAGGGACAGAGAGAGATAAACCACACAGAAGATAAAGAGCAAGATCAGAGGAAAGAGAAGCAGAAAGAGATTAAGAGACATTGTTACATGTCCGACCATCTAGGTCATCCTACTGCTAAAGGTCAAGCAACAGGGTTAACAGATGGAGAAACATAGGGTAGGGTCAGAGGTGAAAGGTCACATTAGGCTTTTTACGAGATCTGGATGGCATACAGGGCAACAGATCAGGCTGAAGAGGGGGTTAGGGTGTGGGTTAGTGGCCCTAGAGCTGGGTGTTTCTGTGCAGGGACGTAGTGCCAGCAGGTGGAGACCTTACCTGGGAAGGCTGTGGGAGGGGCTGGGGTTGGCACGGCGATGGGTACGCCCACGCTTCCGCTGCCGCTGTTCTCCCGGCTGCTGCTGCGACTGCTGGGGTGGCTGCCGCCGCTGCTGCCACTGCTAATACACACTCAGGTTTAGCACAGGCTGAAGGCGCTCACACACACACACACACGACACACAAACACACACACACACACACACTCTCTCTGCACCCACATACCCCCACCCATACCATTTGATAACACACAAACATCATCCCATTAACTGCAAAAAACCCATGTCACACAGAATAGAATTCACTCAGTTTTTAGTGTAAGCCTGTAACAGGTCCTTCAGAGATTTTTCCCCTTAGAATGGATCATAATGAAAGAGCGACCTCGCAAGATCGCTAGATGCAAATGAAGCAGCTGGAAGTGCAGGAGAATAAAAGAAAAAAAGAAAGAAAAAAAAACGCTAAGTTACTAAGGAACTAGAGCACCAGAGAAAGAGCGAGAGCGCAAGAGAATAGGCAAGCAAGAGAAAGAAAGAAAAAAGAGAGAGAAAGAGAGGGGGAGAATAGAGAGAAAGTAAAAAAGAAAAAGATGGTGAGTGACTGTTCCTTCTGCTAACAGAGAGGACAAGGACAGACAGCACATAGACAGACACACTTAGACAGAATCCAGAAGAGGAAAGAGAAAGAGACGGAACAAGGGATGGGGAAAGAAGAATGGGTAGAGGGGGGGGACCAAGCCTCCAAGCCACTGCTAACCAACAGGCGTCAGAGTTGAATGCACCCAGAGTGGGTATATATATATATATATATATATATATATAGTGTGTGTGTGTGTGTGTGTGAGACTTCATTTACACATAGGGAACTCTAAATATTTGATTAATAGTTGTCTTGGGGTTCACGTGTTGTTACACGCTGGGCAGCTCTGAAATGTTGATATTGATTTCTGTCAACCATTTCTTGCCTTATTTGCCTACGTATTTTGGATTGTGGTCTTATTTGAAGGACCAATGCTGTCAATTAGGCCACATTTCTCTGCAGACCTGTCCATTATAGTCTACATGTGTTTATGTGTGTGTAGTACATGTGTCATTCTGTCTATTCCGATGAATAAGCCAAACTTTGTGTACCTCTTTCTGTGCGTATGTTTGTACATGTGTGGAGAGCGTTTGAATGCACACCTATGTATATGTTTCTTCTGGCATGATGTATGTGTGAGGGGGTACCTGTATGTGTGAGGGGGTACCTGTATGTGTGTGTGCAAGTCTGTCTGTCTCTGTGTGTGTGTGTGTGTGTAAGAGGGTGTGTGTGAGGGGGTACCTGTAAGTGCGGGTCCTCTGATTAACAGATGCGGTGCGTGCCGGGCTCTGCAGGGCCGGGGCAGTGTTTCGTGTCGGGCTCGGCACGTAGTCGTTAGGGATAACGGGAGGACGCACCGGCTCGAGCGTCCGGTAGGGGGAGTGTCGCCTGCCGAGGGGGGTCGGGGGTAAGAAAGGGGACGGGGGGTTGGGGGGTTGGGGGTAGGAGGAGGAAAGGATGGGATTGGGGTTGAAATCTCAAACACCAGCTTTGTCTGGGACCCAGTTCCCTTGCAGCGGCCCAACAGCAAACTGGTCCCTCTTTTCTAATCAGTGGTCAGTTCAAAACACCACACTGTGATTTGCAGTGTGTGATAAAAAAAAAAAAAAGGCTTGTTTGATGTTTAGCTACTTCAGCTATTCGTCAGAGAATTAGTTCAGGCTGCCTGTGGATGATGTAAATGGTCATTTCATGCTGGCTAATTCACTCGTCTGCAAAAGTAACAGTGCAAATTCTGAGCTCTACTAGGTGTCAGTTCAAAGGCTGAATGTCATAGTGGGAGTTATAATGGCGCTGTGGAGCTTTAGGTGTACAAGGGAGGGGCGGGGGGTCCATTAGAAAGCAATGATGCTGCCGTTCACGATTTCTGTTGCACCGCGGTGATGAATGACAGCTGTGTTGCTAGGGCAATGATGAGGGGAAGGGTTGGAGGGGTGAGGGGGTACACGAAATCAACACTGACACACCTGAGGCAAACACACACACACACAAACACACATACACTACAAGTAACATAACAGAACACAAAGGCCCTGACCAGACAAACATTTCACACTCACAATGAGTGCCCACAATCAACACTGACACACCTGAGGCAAACACACACACACACAAACACCACAAGTAACGCAACAGAACACAAAGGCCCTGACCAGACAAACATTTCACACTCGCAATGAGTGCCCAAAATGCTGGAATTGAAGAGCAGTGAGTGTGATTTGTCAATGCCAGAGTTCTAGCCTTAGAAAGCAGAGCAGCCACACACACACATAACTGTAATGGCCAAACCCATCAAGTACCAAAGAAAACTGCTAGGTCATAAAAGATTCCAATATTGCAACACTGTGGTCTCGCGTCTAAACACACACACACACACACAAATAATGAGGAAGTAAGCCTTCTGTCTTTTGCTGTGGAGATGGTCATGAATAAAACATGGATGTTTTGAAGCACTGTAAAAACATATGCATATCTCCTGAGTGAGACCTTTCTTCCTCTACACACAGAGGGAGAGAGGTCATCTGAAGGTCAGTGTTTGTCCTCTCCCCACTGATCAAACTCAGGTCAGGACAGGGCAATTCTAACAAGCTTCATTTTAAGGGGGAAAAAACTATTACATCTGAATTAGGCCTCAATGTTACAACGGTACAAACCCAATACATTTACAAAATGCTAAATTGTTTTTCCCTAAGTATCAGGTCCAAATTAGTTTCTTAGAAAGATGCAAAACCTGTTGAAAACCTCCTGGACAGATTTCACACGCGCACACACACACGCACGCACGCACGCACGCACGCACGCACGATCCTCCAGCCCACATACCCAAGAGTGCCCTTCCCTGGTCCAGGGGGGCTTGGGGGCTTCTGGGTCGGTGCTGCAGTGCGCGGGATCGTCCCGCCTGCCTTCATGTTCTGGGCATTGACCTGTAATATGGACGAGGGGTTCAAAAGTTAAAGGTCAAGAGGTCATACCTCCTACATAACACCACACTTTTACACATTCACTCATGGAAAACAAAAACTGTTCCAGCTCTGGCACTTTTTAAAACTAGATCTATACAGAGATCTATCTATTACTGTCTGATGGAAGAGGAGATGAAATATTGTCCTTTAAGACACTTTGGTGGATGAAAGGACAAACACAAACAACACGACTACACACCAAGCCAAGGAGAGGAAGGGGGCCTTGGAACAAGTCCTTACCTTAAACCTTAGCAACCACTAAGACCATACAAGAGCCAAGTAAGAGACAGGGATAAAGAGAGAAGAGAATCATTCTGTTAGTACGGCAAATGGCACTTTGGCAAAGTATTTCAGTGTGTTACTCTTAGAAAGGGAAAGAGGAGAGAGGGGGAAAGAGGAGAGGGAGAGAGGGAGGGAGAGAGAGAGAGCGCACAGGCAAACAGGTCACTAGAAAGGTGCAAACTACTAGCAAAGCATAGCCTACATTTACACAGTATATTCGGGAGTTTTTATAGAGAAGAAATTAAAAATCTATAGGATTAATTCATCTCAATCTTGGAGCTGCTATTTTAGAGATATTCATATGGAGTTTTTCTTTCAATTCACAGCCCTCAATATTAACATTATTAAAGAGAGTGACATCTTTATTGTATGTCTCGACAATATGATACTTTAATCCTACAAAATCTCTGGTTACTGCAAGGACATTAGTCCATATATATATATATATATATATATCCTCCTTAAGCTGAGAAAAAGAACTCGGTGCTCTTTAGGTCAATCAATTAGGTACAGTCCTTCAAGAAAAGGGCCTAAACAGTGCATCAAAAGAAAACTAAATACAGCCATTAGATTTATTGCATAGGTACTACTGACACAGTGCATTGAGGACAAGCACATGCAAAGGTTTAGGGTCTCCGAGCTGCTGTCTGACTAACACCCTCCACATGCTAAGTGTCTTCCCGCACTCCCATGGTCTACCTTCACGCCATGGCCCACGTCATCCAGCACGCCATAGTCAATGGGCTTGCGGATGTAGCGTACGGGCCTCTCGGGATTGGCTGGTGCAATGATCTTGTGTGTGCGGGAGGTGTTTTTGTTTGTCGTGAGGATGCCGATCTCCCGGCGGGCCACCTTCTCCTTGTGGATGTCCACCGTCTAGGGGGGAAAAAGGGACATATGAGGTGTAGGCTAAACACACAAACTCTCGGCAGGCTTAAAGGAGAACTTTTTCAACCTGGGCTGTATTTTTTTTAAATCTTTTTGGATCCACATTTTTAGTAGGGACAAAAACAAAATTGGTTCAGTGTTGAGAATGCTGTAACTAGCCACAGACGACTATACAATGGAATCCTATGGAATGGTGCAAGCATGCACATTAAAGTCTAATGCGCCTGTGTGTGTGTGTGTGTATATGTCTGTATTCATGTATGTATGTATGTATGTATGTATGTATGTGAGTACCTCTGAGATGTGGATGATGGAGACCTCCATTGTGCTATGTTTGTGTGTGGTATTGACAGATTATATTGAGCCATGTGTGTGCGCGTGTTTGTGTGTAACCTGTGAGATGTGGTTGATGGAGGACTCCATGCGGCGCAGCTGGGACGCCTGGATGTCGAGCATCTGGAGCACATTGTTTGCGAGTGTGTTGATCAGGTAGGCGACGCTGGCCAAGGACTGGGTGGTGTAGCTCTTGGTCTCCTCCAAAGCCCTGTGTTTATCAGGGGACTAGAGAGAGAGAGAGAGAGGGAAAGAACAAGAGAGAGAGAGAGAGAGAGAAAGAGATAGAGAGAAATAGTGGTGAAAAAGAGGGAGATAGGGAGATGGGACAGGGGAAGGGAAAGAGAAGGAGTTATGGGTTGACTAACTGAGGCTGCGTGCAGATGCAGAGATAACAACAGCATGACACATATACACCCTACCTCAACACCCCCCTCACCCCCTCAAAAAAAGAAATAATTTCCTGAGGAGCATGGGAGCGGATCAGGACACTGAGACTGAGTCTCCTGCAAGCCCAATGACAGCGCAGCACAACACATCCCAGGCATGCGCCATTGGCTGCCCGCAACCATCAATCACCACCTGTCATGGTTGCCGTGGCAACACCATCACATCGGAGAGAGCCGTAAAATAAATGTGGTACGTGTGAGTGAGTGTGAAGACATTCACAGGGCAGTTTGGAGGGTGGGGGATAAAAGCCTTGCAAAAGCCAACACACACAATCCACTCGAAGGAACATGGAGACAAATAAAATACTCAACTTTGGTCATGTAACCCACAGGTTTTTACATAAAATTAAACCAAAACATTGCCCACTGTATAAGGGTTTACATACACAGTTTTGTTGTGACACTATGCCCCTGGCAGGTCCTAGAGGAGGGGTTGGAGTCACATTTATAGAATTCCAGCTGACACATTAGATGACACAAAGATGACACATTAGTCACATCAGAGGCTTTTGGCTTCAGGTCTGAGGGTTCGTCAGACCATTCTCAGTCTGCACACACGCACGCATGCACTTGTACGCATGCACGCACGCACACGCACGAGTATTAAGTATGCACGACTTGCTTCTTGCATCACTTTAAGGACACATCATTCCACATGCTAACCAGATTCAACCCAGAGAGATAAACAAAAACAAAATATGAAAAAATATGAAGCAGTACATGTCCATACTGTTGGTAATCAGCTAGGAAACTGCATACGTTACCCCACAGGTACCCTCCTACAACATGCAAGCCAATGCCTGAATCAAGAAACACCACATTCATTGCGCGGCCATGGCCTACTCAACAATCTTGCCATTTCCAAGACTCTGCTGAATGAAGTTTATGACACTTCTCTCCAAGTATGTGGTTTCAGTGGTATGTGTTCGCGCACACACACGCACCCCGCCAAACATTCAGCATTCTCTGAATGTAGCCCGTCAACACTTCTGTTTCTGCAGTCAGCGTTGCGAGTGCTTGAACCAGGTCAGGGTCCCATAGAGGGAGAGCATGGCACTGCACGCTCAAGCGGAGCATGTCCCATTCAGGGAACCAGGGCACAGCTCTCCACTGTCAGCCCAAAAACACACAACAACACCGTACAGCCAGACAGACAGTCAATGCACTGGCAGCCATAACAACAGACCGGCAACGCCACAGAGGCCACATCACTTGTCCAACGCAAGACAGATCGCTTAGACAGAAACATAATCTAAAGTCGGAAGAGAGAAGAAAACCTTCAGTTTGTTTCAAATTAAGTTGTGCTTAAGTTAACTTGGTATCCTACCAACAACCTGACATAATGAAAACTATGACTAACATAGTTTTCAACCAGTCGATTCTGCTAGAACAGACACCCACATTTAGCCATCAACCATGTTTGATTATACATGCCGTTTGTAATTATACCTGAATAATGGTCACTCTGTCAGTACTGATCTGTATAGTAGGCTGTGTGCTTTTCAATATGCTAAATTCACTCCATAACTCATACATTCCAACAAAGGACAGATACTGCCTGTGGTACAACATCAAAAGGGAAAACAGAGTGGTTCCTTTCAGAGAGCGAGTCTATGTCCCTGCTAATGATGAGCTTAATGTTGCTCTCCCACCTACTCACACAACCCACCCAAGTGAAACGAAGCAGCAGCGGAGAACCGCTCTTCCACTCCGCAAGAGAAAATCAAGCAGCGGACACACGCAGAAGGGTGTGACCTCTAAAAATAATCCAACCAACATACACCTGATGGAAAAACGGGGCCAAGGACAATTAACAATAGCTACGGAATTCCACAGTGATCACGTTTACAAAAAAATCCACTTCAAAAATGTCCAGGTGCTGCTAGATCGCGTCATCTTTACCTCGCGCTCCATCTGAGCCAGAGGGGATGAGCGACATTTAGCGGCTGTGATTTGTTGCCCAATGACCTACAAGTGCCGGGCTTAGTAAAGCTGTCGTGTAGCTAGAGCCTTCGAACAAGCCCTTGGGGTCACACTACCACAAACCAGTTTAATGGCTCTAGCTACACGTCTGGGGCTCTCTACCCCAGAGGAAACAGTGCCCTCAACGTTTGATGACCATTGGACGCATTGAGTTCAACATGTAGCAAATCTGCGGCACATCTAATGTTGACAGCAAGGAGTGTAGTGTAGAATACAGGTAATTGTTATTTAACAAATTTGAGTTAAGCCCAGCAAAATAGAAACAAATGCTTCCCATGACACCAAACTAAATATAAATCTGATGGATATCCCTCGCAGCGTTCGTGTGTTTGTTTGTTTTTCTGCGGGCCGTAATCTCAATAACTGCAGCAAAATAACTGCTTATCTGACTTGAGCAGGCTCAGCCTCTAGCGCCAAACGGCTATGATCACCGATGTCACAAATAGTTTTTTGTTTCTACAATTAACGTTCAAGTAACATTGGCTTACTGGATAGACGAGCGAATGATTGGTGATATCGTTAGTAATGTCATCTACGACCATCACACCATCAGAAACACCAATTACTTGCACGTTTACCACACACACAAACAACCAGTTATATGTCCTGCTCCAGTCGCAACTGAAATGTTTACGTTTATCAGAAAAATCTATCGGAACATTCATCTACTTTATTGACAAGATTTGTTGCTGTTCTTCCTAGCCACTTGGTGAATGGTGACTGTGCGAGCCTAACACGGTGAACTTTTCTCGCCATGTCGTAAACGTTACAGTTTGTTGTCTAATAATCTAATCAAGGCAGACTATTTGATTGCAATGTTTATTATAAAACTTATGAGTTGGACAATGACAACTAACGCTATCTTAAAACTGGGAACTGGCATACTGGGAACTGCTTCCATTGCATTTATTGCCAGCTAGCAACTGTTCTGGCTAGCGAACTAGCTAGCCATTAGATTACCATTATCATGTGTTTCCTAGCTTGTCAGCTAGCAAGCTACCTAACCATAACGTTACACCAATGACTGCCAACCATTAGCTTCTACCCAAGATGGCTACCCCGCTAAACATCGTTAAGTTACTCGTGCTTACGTCCAGCACTGTATCTAAATGAGATCATTAACGCGTCTTCTATGATATACTGCTAAGATTATACCCATGAGGTTAACGTTGGATACATCTGTTGAGGGCAATGGGCAGTAGTCAATAGCAAAGGACACCAATGAGCAAAACGTTAGCCAGCTAGCTAGGTAACTTAGCAAGCTAATGAAGGCTGGACGTCTTTCCGTTCACAGCCATGCCTTTCAGCACTGCGCGTACATTTAGGATCACAAATCTTATCCATACCTGTATATAATTGCTCTCACAGTATTCTGCGACTCTTTCTAGATTGGCATAACTGTCAAGTAAAGCGCCTCGTCCAGCCGGAATCTCCTCTTCCAATAGCATTTGAAGCTCCGCCATCTTCACATCTTACCAGCTAGATGTTAGCTTGACTGACTGAAGCCAGAAAACCCGAAGAATTTTTCAATATGGCAGACTCTTCAAAACAAAAGTCCTCTCGACTATCCTTTTTCAAAAACAACACTGACATCATTTTACCTTGATGTCATTTACCAGGTCTGTCATTGGCTATTGAAACACACACACACACTCATCTCTCATATCTTTGCCAAATACAATCACAAAATACAGAAAGAACACAGGAACACTAGGCTACAGTAGCCTATGCCTAAATCATTACACTTACCACCCCCCACCCCCCATTTTGGGTTTTTGCTCGAAATTGCACACTGCCTACTAACAATGGCCCTGTTTCCACATACTTTGACTTATATTCAAGTGCTTGACCTCTTTTGAAAGCAGAAGCCTAGTAGATTATTTTGGTACCAATCAGGGACACATTCAGAGACAGTGCCCCGAGATCTCGGGGAGCAGCCCAGGATTTTTGACCTCCTCAGTTGGGCTGGTTGTCAAGGAAGGGACCCAGAGATACCCTTAAAGCCTGCATTAGGCTACTGGATGGATGCCCAGAAGTTGAGGTGAAAGTCCAGGGGCGCTCCATCCCATGTGTTCTGGACAATAGGTTCACAGTTAACTCCTTTAATCATTCATTCTTTAAATATCCTATGCCATTAACTCATTGAGTGCCTTCCCATGCGTTGAGTGCCAAAAACGTAATATTACGTTTTTAGCTTTTTTTTTTTTTTTTTTTTAATTACGAAACTAGACACTCTAACACACCTTATATGTGATTTTGGGAACTCTGTGATTAATAGAAATTAAATATATGACGATCGTGAAACTCATGAAAATGCACAATCTGGACATTTTATCTGGACATTTTATCATAACTTGCCGCTTTGGGTCGAATCAGTGACGCATGCACGTCAGGTCAAAACCAGGCCATTTTCGTGGGTCTATCACTAGTGGCAGTCAAAGATCCTTGATAGACCTCTCCAGAATATATCCCGCCTCCTAACTTCCGTATCCATCCAACTTCCGGGCGTGGATTGTCTATGGGAAATAACATGGCGTTTTGAAAGATCGTACCTGTCAAACTCTGTAGGTGACAAAGTAGAAAAAGCTGCTGGGCAGATTGGCCTACACACTTCTGCCATCTAGTTTCCACTGGATTTTTTGATTTTCGGTGCCGTTTGAGTAGTATAGTCTATAGCAGGGATGGGCAAACTACGGCCCGCGGGCCGGATCCGGCCCGCCAAGCACTTTCATCCGGCCCGCCGAGCATTTCATTTAGGCTAGTTATCAGGCTGCTCGCTATTTTTTTCCTGCGATAGACGTTGGTTAGCTTCACTGCAAACTGCTTTTCACTCTCCTTAGATAACGTTTACAATGTCAATGTCAAAACATCATGTTAAATAGAGATAACATCATGTTAAACTAATTTAACTCTTAGTTATCTCCTTTGCAGCAGATCTAACGTGAACATATGCAATCCATTTAATTGGGAACGCGACTGCGCTCACGAGAGGGAGAGAGAGCCGCAGGTTCCAGCTGGCTTGTGATTGTTGATAATTGATATCTCCTCCTTATAAGAAAGTTTTAAAAGGAAATCATGAAGGCAACAGTAGTTCCCACTACTGACCATTTAAAAACTGTGAGAGGGCCCAGCCGTAGGTACAGCACTAGCAATAGTGGAGCAGGCAGAAGATCATTGAGAAATAAACGTGAATTAAAGCGACTGTCTTAAAGCGATAGTGTACAATTTATACATTTGTTTAACAGCATAAAATTAGCAGTATTTTTAAAACAAATTAGCAGCATTTTAAAACAAATACTTTTCATACTAAATTATAGGCTATAAAAAATGTATTTTTTTAGGCGTGTGTCGTGGGGGGGGGTTTGTGTGGCCCGCCGGCCAATTTTCAAAACCCAATGTGGCCCTTGAGCCAAAAAGTTTGCCCACCCCTGGTCTATAGTGTACTACTTAAACGGCACCGACAATCAAAAAATCCAGTGGAAACTATATGGCAGAAGTGTGTAGGTCAATCTGCCCACCAGCTTTTTCAACTTCGCTACCTACAGATGTTTTACCGGTATGATATTTCGAAACGCCATGTTATTCCCCATTGACCTCTCCAGAATAAGTCCCGCCTCCGTAACTTCCGTATCCATCCAACTTCCGGGCGTGGATTGTCTATGAGAAATAACATGGCGTTTCGAAATATCATACCGGTAAAACATCTGTAGGTAGCGAAGTTGAAAAAGCTGGTGGGCAGATTGGCCTACACACTTCTGCCATATAGTTTCCACTGGATTTTTTGATTGTCGGTGCCGTTTAAGTAATATACTATAGACTATATTTCTTAAACGGCACCGAAAATCAAAAAATCCAGTGGAAACTAGATGGCAGAAGTGTGTAGGCCAATCTGCCCAGCAGCTTTTTCTACTTTGTCACCTACAGAGTTTGACAGGTACGATCTTTCAAAACGCCATGTTATTTCCCATAGACAATCCACGACCGGAAGTTGGATGGATACGGAAGCTAGGAGGCGGGATATATTCTGGAGAGGTCTATGGACAATCCACGCCCGGAAGTTGGATGGATACGGAAGTTACGGAGGCGGGACTTATTCTGGAGAGGTCTATTACTAGCTCCGCTCTGTGGCAGTCTCGCCAGGTCTGGCTGATCACTTCCCGGAAAGTTTACACAAGTAACAGGCAACACTTCATATTTCATGAAAGACGTTATATCTCCATTTCTAGAAAAAAACAGCGATTTTGATGAAAACTAGCCACTGTTTAGCTTGGGATTTCTCAGCTCAGCAGTGTAGAAATACGCAGTTTGCACCCACCGAGAGCTTAAAGTCTCACCTTTTAAACGAGCCATTGTATGTGTTCATAGCTATAACACAGAATATGCTGTGGCTGTACAAAAATCATCAACAATGGTCTAGATTGCTGGCACTCTAGGACAAAGCTCCTGAAAACAGCTTGGCATTCAATGAGTTAAAATCCCACTTTTCCAGTTGTTTTTGAAAAAACATAGGTCAAAATGAGTTTGTGATCTGTGGTAAGTTTGAAATCTATGCAGTGGCCACCACCAGTGCGCATTATAGCCTGAGGCCCCCAGCTCTCCACCCTAGTGCAACCAGAGAATGTGTAATAAGGGGAGAACTGCCACTCTCGGAAAACTTCCAGTTTCTGAACTGGTTGCAGTTCCTTCTGTGGTTCCACATGAGGGCGCTCGTCCACGAGTGCAGAATGAATGGAGGTCTATGGAGCTGTAGGCTACCCTCAAAATCCACTTTTCTCGGGATATAATTGTTTCCCAAGTAATTTGAATATTGTATTCGAAAGGGGAATATACAAAGAAAATACACTTGGTTGAGTATTGTATTTTTTAAAGTCACTTAATAGGGAGGGAAAGTGAAAACCAGCGCCCCAAGTGGTTGCGTTCCTATCGAAGAGCAGCTCCAATGTTAAGTCCCATAGACCTATTTTAAAAAAAATACTGTGAAGCCAAATCAGCGATCTTATCCACCAAAAATATTTTTCACTGTCTATACAGTAATAATCTTCTAACTGTGAAAATGTCAGACCCTATTTTGCCTTATTTAAAAAAAATCGAAATTGCTCGTTTTGTTTCATAAACGAACTACAAAAAAGCCACGTGACTTTACCCTTCGACGTTACCAGAGAATGTCTAATAAGGGGAGAACTGCCACTCTCGGAAAACTTCCGGTTTCTGAACTGGTTGCAGTTCCTTCTGTGGTTCCACATAAGGGCGCTCGTCCACGAGTGCAGAATGCATGGAGGTCAATGGAGCTGTACCCCTCAAAATCCACTTTTCTTGGGATATAATTTTTTTTTCAAGTAATTTGAGTATTGCATTCGAAAGGGGAGGTAAAGAAAATACACTTGGTTGAGTATTATATTTTTTAAAGTCACTTAATTGTTCTAAAAAGCCTTTCAGATGTGTCAATGACGTCATTCATTAGCACAATGCTAGCGTGTTATGTGCAACAACGACCCAACCTGTAAGAAATCAAAAGGACATAAGTACTCGTTCATTGAACTTTTGACCTATAACCCATGTTGAAGTTATACAAACTACAATCAAATCTGAGATTTGTCAACGACAATCAGGTGAAAGAGACCAATTTAGCTGTCTAGCGGGCGGTGGTAGTGTAGTGGTTAAGGCAAAGATTGTTAAGGCGGAGCAAGATACTTCGTCGTAGTTCATGTCTATGGGCGCGAAATGGGGATCGAATCCTGTCTGCATAAAGAGGCGTGTCGATGACGTATTGATGAGCGTACGTTGCAAACCGCCAACAGCAGCGGCATAAATAACCGGCCCACACCTGATATAAAGTTGATTTCCTCCAGACTGGAATGCTAAAAAATGCTAAAAATGTACCTGAAATGTTCACAAGGGTTTGAGGATCATGAAAACGTGCCGAAATTCACATTCCTAACTCTATAGAACTAAGACCTTAGCATATGTGGTAAAATTCTGAGCTATGCCCATAGACTTCAATGGAGCAGTCGCTGCCTCTGCTCTGCATAAAGGGGGATTTTGACCCCCCCCTCGTGCGATCCGGGTTCCCGGAAGTGGCTCCTGATGAAGTATCTTGCTCCGCCTTAACAATCTTTGGTTAAGGAGCTGGGCTAGCGTGCAGTAGCCTGAAAATTAACGGTTCAATTCCTGGCTTCCACCGTTGTGCCCTTGAGCAAGGCACTTAACCCCAAGTTACTCTGGGGACAATGTGATCCCTTGTAATATAGCTGACATATGTAAGTCACTTTGGTCAATAAGTGTCTGCTAAATGTAATGTAATATCTAGCTCCATTGACTCCCATTCATTTTGCACTCATGGCGATCGCCCCCAGTGGAACTTTGATGGAACTGCAACCAAAATTCGGTATGGGACTTAGGGCTGAGCTAACCTGACCCTCACCAGATGAATTTCGTTCCGCTTAGCTCCGCCTAGCTTCACTCACATCCATCTGGGACATCTTCCATTGAAAGTGATTTCTGCAACCGACTTTATGGTTCAGCCAATCAGGACGCAGGGCGGGAGTTTCATAGATGTGACGTAGTGGAGAAGCGACCGTGAGACTGTTATCAGCGTCACGGGTTGGCTTCGATGTGAGTGGTTGAAGTAGCATGTCAATAGATGACGGACAAGTGGCTTATTCAATCATATGCAAGCATTTTTTGATTAGGCCCAGCCTTCTGAAACACCATTCCAATGGATCGGTTCCAGATGAATGAGTGGAGCTAGGCGGAGCGAAATTCATCTGGTGAGGGTCAGGTTAGGGCTGAGCTACACCAGGCGCGTAACTGAAGCGTTCCGTTCGTGTTGCGTCTGCTGCAACAATTAGCTTCCATTAAAATCAATGGAAGTAGCTACACCAGACGTGACAGTGGGGCGTACGTTCGAAAAAAATAGACCATTCATCTAAAATGGATTTTACGCGTCGCGAACGGAACGCTTCAGTTACGCGCCTGTAGCTCATACCTTATGGTGCTTTCTATTTGTCTCTTAAATCATTGTACACCCACCCGTACAACATGTATGAATGAGTTGCTTTAGGAATGCGTTTCTCTCGAGCCACGAGGGGCATTAGCAAGAGGCTAGTCATTGTTATTGTTTTGTGCTACATGTAGCCTCTAGCTAAACGGCTGGAAAACAAATTGTTACATTGTATTGCACGCACAGCAAGACCGTGCAATGCATGAATTGGTGACCGGATTGAAGCAGCAATGTAATCTAGTGTGTAAGAGCATTGCATCAACATTAAAATGACTAACACAGTACATATGCAAAAAAAATACGTCATCTCATCTCAACAATGGGCGCAGCCATGTTTGTCGTAAGGTTGTACGTCCACCTCGGGGTACCCTCAAGTACTCCGAGGAAAAGTGGGATTTCCTGCCCAAAATGCCGCAAGAAAGCTGGGTCATTTACACTTTCCAACTCGGGCGGCGGATTTATGAGACAAATAGAAAGCACCATTAATACGGAGTGGCCAGGCTCTCCGTAGATGGGATCTGGTGCAACTAACCCCACCATCCAGCTTGCCTTCCCCCTGGTGTGTACCCAACTGACTAGCCCCAGCGCTACCGTTGCCGCCTGCCTGCCATTGTCTCGAGTCAAGCCCCTGCTGACTGTTGGTGTGAAGATTGTAGTGAGCCCTCACTTGAATTTTGGTGTGTGTTGTGTATTATTCCAAAGCGTGTCCCACATTGCAGTGTAATCCCCCAGGCCTCGTTGACGGGGCTGTAACAGACTGAAGTGCCTGGGAGTGAGCCGGGAACCCCTCATCGCCAGGTAATAACCTGTGTAGTGTGTTAGTGGATCATTGCATTTCAACCATTGGCAGCCAGGGCTGCACCAAAGTAACCTTTTGTTTCACCTTCCTAGTTCTGCGGGGGGACTTTTTCCAGCCGGGTAGTGGCACTCTCTGAGTGGGGGAGTGTGGGGGAACCTCCGAACAAAGCCGGGCCAGAGACACACCTTGGCGAAGGACAAACTGCTTTCAGAAAGATGAACTGCTTTTAGAGACTCTTAATCGTTGAACTTCAACACTGCAAAAAACTGCTTGTCTAATAAAATCTAACCAAGATTATTAGTCTTATATCAAGATAAAAATAACTAGTTTGTTTTGTTTTCAGTATAAAGAGACTTACCTAGCACTTTCTCGTGAAATCATTTGACTTAATTTAAGAAAAGTTTGACTTATTTTAAGACATCTCATTTTCTGCCAGTGCGTTAAGCAAATTTGTCCTAAAAACAAGCAAATTTGTCTGCCAGTGCGTTAAGTAAATTTGTCTTGATAAGACTCCTTAAAATAAGTCAAAGTCTTCTTAAATTAAGTCAAAATGATCTTTCGAGCATGGGCGTAGATTTAGGTTGGGACGCTCATGACTAGTCCTAACCAATATTTTAAGATGACAAAATTGTCCCCACCAATATTTTAGCGAACTCATTTGTGCTGCTGATCATTCCGACAGCCAGCACGACAGTACAAGAAAGGTCGTCGTTTGATTGGCTGAAAAACCGAGGGGGAGGGGGAAGGGTTATCTGACACGCATGCTGCACACACATAGAGCTGCACAGTCCCGCCCACAGCCAAAACGCGGTTAGGTGCCGGTGTTCCAGTTTAGATGGTGAGCAGTTTAACTGGTGATATTTGCATAAAATCAGTGAATATTCAACAAGACCCTGCCTACTTCTTAATCTGCTCTGCCTCCGATAGTGCAGGTTTATATTAGGCTACATTTTCACGAAGTGTTTGCAAGTGAGACAATATAATGGATATCGCTGAAAACATCACCAGTGTATGTCTAATACATGTCCGTTTAAGCATTATCCACAAATATGACACATACTAAAAGAATGGAAAAAAATAAAACTAGCGATCTAGCTGTGATTCGAACCACGCATGGACAAGAAAGTTGATTGGATTAGCTTCTAGGTCTATACCACTACACTACGAGCCGCTGAAATTGAAGTCAGATATTGAACTGTTAGTCAAAGTTAACACAGGTTAACATAAGTGAGAAATATACGCCCATGTTAACTGGTGCCATCACAATTTAACATGGGCATATGCAAGCCTCAAAACAACAAAATAGGTTCATCTTTGCCTCACATACCAAAACCTAACTGATGTACAACAAACTGGCATGTCCCACTAACACTTTATTCCGTTTTGGGGGTTAATAATATGAAATACGTCAGTCATGTGCAAAAATTATCATAACTTAGTGTCATGTCTCAGTGAAGTTATGCAGTGAGCTGTCTAATGATTTGAAGTGAACACATGAAACTTCTCCAGTTAAATATTATTTAATTTGTTGGTAATTTGACGACACAAAATGGTTATCATGGTAGCATATATTACAAAACTTTGATGTAGCTAGAGAGTTTGATGACAGATATTGCTGTTTCAGATTCCCACGTAGCCTAAATTAGAAAATAGTTTAGCCTACTTACTGCTCGTTCAGCAGCCTGTTGCAAAACATTCACTTAGCCTAGATGTTTGCTATAATGAATATCTTGATCGATTGACAAATAGCTGTCACAAGACAACATAGACCTACATTCATTTAATAGGAACACCATGCTATTGCATAGATACAAAATAACCAGTGGTGCAATTGGTTAGCAGGGTGGACTATTACTGCTAGCTTGCTATTTTAGTGAGCAGTTCGAGGCCCAAGTGATCTTCATAATTTTTGCGCATTATAATCACGATGTGTGTTTCTGCACAAAAAACGAGCAACGTCTGATGGGGTCATTTGTTACTGATGCAAAATTACTGAGGCAAAATTAATCTGCATTATTCAAGGCATGCATTCGCTGTGTTTGCTCATGTTATAGGCTATCACCAGTTAACATGGACATCAGGATAGCTAGAAAGCTAGTACACTAGTCTAATAGACTAATGACAAGCATTGCTCTCTGTGGTGTAGTGGTGATAGTGCTTACTGCTTGGAACATTTTGCCTCAGTGAGACTCATGTTCGAAACCCAACAAAACCTTCACTGATTTACTTTGACACATTTCCTGTTTGCACAACATTTTGTGTGGATGCTTAAGCAGACATGCATTATACATAGCGATTCCCGCATGTTTTCGGCAAGATCTTGCTTCATATTCTGTCACACACTGTAGGCTTGTGAAAATGTGAATCTCCAGCACTGGAAGGGCGGAGGCAGAGCAAAGCATTGTTAACAAGTAGGCAGGGTCTTGTTGAATATTCACGTATTTTATGCAAATATCACAAGTTAACCTGCTCACCATCTAAACTGGAACACCTGTTCCGGATGTAAGATTCCCATTCATTTGTCCCATTGACGTTTGGAAAAATCCGTATCTAAAGAGTTTTACAGCATGTCTTAGGCTAACCAGCTACGGCATAACTCATAAGCATACAACATATCATTTCGAGTGAAAAAACGAAGAGAAAATCCAAAAAAAGTCAAAGGTACAGTACAAGACTGTGTACATATGTTCATTTCCGAGCAAAGGAACTACTCATCCCATAAACCACCGCTCCTCACTGAATAATATATAAGCAATGCACGAACCGTGCGAAATTATTTCAAAACCGGCTACAGCACGCGAACCCTTTCCTCCAAACAGTGATTTTTATCTAGTGAATGTGCAGTTAATAGCAGTTATTTCAGGAGTAATCGTGTAAATAATAGTGTTTTGATATTGAATTTTATATTTATCATCGTGTATTTTATATCGTGTGTGTGTGAAAGCGGTTAACGTTAACGGCAGTGCTTCGTAACGTTACCTGACTCATCCTATGCTGTCATCACTGCTCAGTCAGGCTGATGCATGGACTGGTGCATGGTCTGCTCTTGGACCACCATATTCAGTTTATTAATTTGCCGTGAATTATTACACAAAATGTTCATTAAATGCACGAAGTATTCCTAGGTTAATGATTGATATGAATCATACAGTATGAAGGCTACAGTAGCCTAGCTAATGTTAACTAGCACTGCTAGCAGCATTAACGTTACCAACCACCCTGCTTAACTCACAACTTTGTAGGTCTTGTCCCTCATGCTGACCCTTACAAAACCCACAAACTGACTCTCGGACACACAACAGTCAATAATGTGACCCGATTTAAAGTGGCTTTCACCCCTTTGGACACTCACTACAACATAATATATTTCATACCTGTGTTGCAGCATGTAGGCTAATGTTAGCTGCATTATGTAATGACATACAATGTCGGAAATGCTAAAGGTTAGCCTGTCGGCTAGTGCTAGCCTGTTAGTACAACCGTACTAACCGTAGCTGGTTTTAAGTCTACCACGTGCAGTTAAGTTTTTATGGCTTACACCGCAATTGTCAATGGAGAAATTGCATTGTATTTTTACATCCGGCATCGGCTGTGGGCGGGACTGTGCAGCTCTATTGCTTGCACTGGTAGTCAAGCGAGCGGGTGTGTCAACGACAACGGTAAGTTACCAGGGCTGTCTGTCAATACATAGGCCTACCCCATAAAAGGCCAGAGTGAAACATTTTAATATTCCCTTTTCCCTTCAGCATACATACAAACCCCTTTTTGTGGTGTGTAGATCTATGCCACCCAAGAAGAAGAAAGGGGACATACGAAGCTTTTTCATAAAGCAGAGTGTAACTAAGCAAAATAACTAGCCACACAAGCTAGCAGTGGTAGTGACCAGGCTTTCAAATTATGCAGATTCTATTATGTGGAAAAATAGTATTAACTGGTGATAGCATATGTTACCCAGGATATTGTTAAAGATAAACCTAGCTTCTGTAATCTTTCAACCAAGGTCAGGAGTATTGATTAGGGGTGTGCAGCACGGTATCATAGAAGTCGCGTTATCACAATAGATGTCATTACCAAGTCACTGAATGTTAATTAGCCTACCTTAAGTTAGAATCTTGGAAGTCACAATAAACATTGGATCTGGACATTTTTCGTTTCTATTCTGTTTATGTTATGTATTTCTGAGTGTAGCCTACACAATGCAGAGAAATAAAAGGGAGACCCACCAAAGCTGAGACCAAACCTACGCCCTTGCTTTCGAGAGAGCACTAGGTAAGTCTTTTCATACTAAAAACAATACCAAATAGATTTTTTGATTGGTTAGATTTCATTTTTTGCAGTGAATAAATTCCTTGTTTTAAACTAATCCGTGGGCCTTTGAGTCTGAACCTTATTGGTGGGTTGTGGTCTGCTCCTCAGGGTAGTAGGTTGTGGAGGTCGCTCAATAGCGCCCCCGCCTTGGTCGCACAAAACCACGATAAATGACTGGCAAAACCTTATTGCTGAACGAACTAGTATTGAAGTTAAACACGTTTTTAGCATGTTCTAGTTGGAATAGTAGGCTAATGTAATACAGTATTATTTGATGCGATTTTCCGTGATATTTTAGAGGAGGCTGGGCTTCCCCTGTAGTCTACTCTAGAGCAATCTCTTCTGGTCTGAAAGTGGGTAATGTCAGCCAAAACTCTGTCAGCTCCTGCACCCGTTGAGTTTCGCCCCCTTTATCTCTTGGCAAGTTCCCACTGCATTGACAATGGCACATGTCTTTCTAAAGAAGCTGTCGAGCAAACAGCATCTGTAACACAGGATGTATAGGGCTATAATAAATAATGACCGGTATCAAAGTGGAATGGTAACTCTTTTGTGTGGTATTGCAGGAGGTTAGGGTTGTGCTCAGGGACAACACATTTTGTGTCAATTTCAACATAGCAATTGTGTGGCTGGGTGAAAGGTTAAAGACAAATTTCAGCTAACTATAAAAAAAACCTGTATTTTAACACCCAGCCAGCCACACAATTAGGCTATCTCCACATAATTGCGGTGTTGAAATTGACACAAAATGTGTTGTCCCTGAGCACACACAGCAATGTGTCATTTTAACACATCACTTTTTAGAGTGAGAACAGATGGAAGCATCAAACTCCACAACCATCACTTGTACATTTTTGCCGGTGATTCCCATGCCTTACTTGGTCAACTTTAACTTTTTTACTTGCCTACTGCCACCCATGCTGCTCATGATGGTATTGTACCTGTGCATCTTCCACCATCAGCTGCGAAGCCGTGGGGTGAGCGGTGGTTAGTCTTGTTCCTATTACCAGAAGGAGCGGACACTGGCCCAGTCCCTGCTTCTAGTCCTGATGCTCTTCACTGTCTGCTGGCTACCTCTGCACTTCATGAACGTCTCTTCTTTCTATGGGGCTGCAGTTCCTCACCTTATTTTGCATTATATATGTTTAATTAATAAATATTACTATATGCGAAATACTTATTATATGCAACACAGAAATTCTATTTTTTGGTTCACATGAAGCTGCAAATAATGCAATTAGTGAACTAGGGTCTTTTGCCGGATATGTAAAGCCTTATGCAATAAATATTGGCTTTCTACTTGACCCTGATTTTAAATTTGAGAAACAGATTAATGCTGTTGTCAAGTCATCTTTTTACCACCTTAGAAGTAAAGCCAAAACTATGTTTTCTTTTAAAGACTTTGAGATATTGATTCATGCCTTTATTTAATCCCGCCTGGACTACTGTAACTCCCTTTATGTTGGTGTCACTCAGTCCACTCTATCCCGACTTCAGATGGTGCAAAATGCAGCTGCAAGGCTGCTCACCAAGTCTAAAAAGACACAACATATTTATCCAGTTTTGAAATCTCTGCAATGGTTACCAGTGAAATTTAGAGTAGATTACAAAATTCTTCTTTTTGTCTTTAAAGCTTTAAATGGACATGCTCCCCAATACCTAAGTGAGCTTGTACACTTTCACTGCCCTCCCAGAACTCTGAGGTCATCAGATAAACTACTGCTCTCAGTACCTGAGAGTCGTCTAAAACAGGGGTTTTCAACCAGTGGTCCGCGGCCCACTTGTGGTCCGTGATGACATTGCTGGTGGTCCCTGACCATGGACTTGCAATGTGGAATCAATATTTTTATTCAGTGGTGGTCCTGGGGTTGCGTAATTAGTCAGAATGGTGGTCCCTGGTTCACAATCAGTTGAAAACCCCTGGTCTAAAAAATAAAGGTGACCGTGCTTTTTTAGTAGCTGGGCCCAAGTTGTGGAACGACCTCCTTTTTCCCATTAGATCTACACCAACTATTGGTGCTTTTAAAGCCAAGTTAAAAGAACATGCTATTAATTGCTTTTAAATGAATTGTGGAATGTAATTATATAGGCTATATATATGAACATATTATTTTAGTTTTATTTTCCTGTTGTGCTTTTTTTATGTCTTGATTCATTTTGTCTTTTGTTATCTATTTAATTATCTATTTTTATTTATTTATTTATTTATTTATTTTTTGGTCAACCACAGGTTTTAAATTGTGCTATATTAATAAACTTGACTACTATGACTATGACTTTGTAGAAGTTTGCTTTCACTTTGACATTAAAGAGGATATTGTAAAAAAGACTTGTTTTTTTAAAGATGGATCAAGATTCCATTTCTAAAAGCAGTAAAATGGCTAATATCCAGGGGGGGGGTGTACAGATATTACTTATATTCTTAGGGATTCATATTTGAGTGTAGTCAAAGTCCTTTTAGGCAAGTCCCTCCACTCGCGGCAATATGGCAACGCTTTTTGGGCACTCGTCGGGCATCCATTTCGGCAGAAATGCGCGTGCGCAAGGCTTCACGACACCAATCTTGTTCCAGCGGCGAGATCACAACATATGATTGGCACGATGTCTTCACAACACACCATATGATTGGCTCATGGGGTTTGTTCCCATGTTTGGATGGAATCGCCACGACACTCTAGAACAGATGGAAGCATCAAACTCCACAACCATCACTTGTACATTTGAGGCGGTGATTACCATTCCTTACATGGTCAACTTTAACTTTTTTACTTGCCTACTGCCACCTATGCTGCTCATGATGGTATTGTACCTGTGCATCTTCATAAGGATCCACCATCAGCTGCGAAGCCGTGGGGTGAGCGGTGGTCAGTCTTGTTCCTATTACCAGAAGGAGCGGACACTGGCCCAGTCCCTGCTTCTAGTCCTGATACTCTTCGCTGTCTGCTGGCTACCTCTGCACTTCATGAACGTCTCCTATTTGTATCGGGCTGCAGTTCCTCACCAGGCTTTCTATGTTGGCATCCTCCTCTCTCATGCAAACTCTGCTGTTAACCCGTCGTGTATGCGTGGAAGATTCACAAGATCAAATCTGCTTTTAAGGCAATTTGGAGAAGGTTTGTTGTATGCAAGGAGGTCCAAGAAACTACAAAGAGCAGCCAGACCACAAAAAATACCAACAGCATCAGCACCACCAGGAAAGAGCAAAACAGTAGGATGTAGATCTGGGGACATTAACGACTTTATCTCTGTACAGATTGCTAATAGTTTTAAAATGCCCTGTAATCCAGAGGGGGAAATACCCATAAACCTACTATCCCTTTGTTCCATATTTTGTAACCTTTTCCAGACTTCTATGTATAATATATAATAATATACATTTCATCATAATGTGTAGTCTACCACACACTTGTGATCCCATGTCATATGTATATGCATAGTAAGTTAGTTAGCTTTATTGTCCCCTAAGGGAAATTTATTTTCACAGTTTCATGTACATTATCATGTCTCACTTCTCATTTTTCCCAGGCAGTGTTATACACCACATGGCATAAGAGACATCAGACATTTAGGCCACCCAGATACATATGTCTAGAAGAGACATACATACAGTACAGACACAGAGGAGAACATACATCACTGGTTTGGGTGCATAGGAAAAGATGGGATCATGTAGAATACATTATATATATGGCTTTGTTTTGTTTAAGATTAAGATGTCTGAGGAAATTGGGCTTATGCTAAAGGCTTTGTTGCACCTTAGATTCTAAACCTCCTTCTACAGCAGGGGTGAGAAGTAACGGTTGAGTGGGTGTGTGATGTCCGGTAATATTGCATGTGTGATACGTGTGATGGCCTTGCTGTATTCTTGTAGATTGGGGTTGTGCAGACCTATTATTTTGGGGGCAGTGTTGGTTATCTGAATTCGTTTTTGATGCTGAGCATGTTGAAGAAACTGGTGGAGCAGTATAATAAAAATGGGTTGCACAATGCTTATATACAGTAGTAAGAGTAGGTATGGGCAACATAGACTCCTTTTAGTTCACGCACTGCTGACATATTGGTGGGTTTCTTCAATAGAGCTACAGTCTCTCTTTCAAAAGGAAGTTCATCTGATTTTATCTGAAGTCGTGGCTCATGTACCAAAATGGGCAACCACACTATTGAGATATACACTCTGCGATATTGGTAACTTGCTTTTTTTGCTTGCGGTGTAGCTGAAATTATACTTCCTTCCGTGATGATGCTGTATATGTTCCATAAAAAGCTAACCACTCGTGACTGGAAAGAAGAAGTGCTTCAGAATCATACAGAGTGCATGAATAAGTAGATCCCGAATAGGAAAATGATTGTTCAGCAACATTTCAATGACTATGCCTTTATTGCAACAAGGACAGTGGAGAGTGACAGGAAGTGAATGGGAGAGAGAGCAGGGGTGGGATCCGGAAAGGACCATGGGGCGGGAATCGAACCCAGGTCGCCGGCATACGGTGCAGGTGTCCCAGCCAGTTGCGCCACAGCTGGGGCCTTGTTTGTTTTGTTTCTTAATCACTGGAACACATCCTACAACCAAACAAAGATTAGGCCTACACAACATACTGCTATATCTAGACAATATTTCACTTACCCATTTAGCTTAGAAAAGGAATCTTCAATTTGCGTAAGCCTATTTTGGATGGTCCTTTGTCTAAAATGTTAGGAAAACAGATTTCCAGTATAATTTATGTATACTTCGGTCCACCTAGTAATTTCTGTTTTCAAAGAGCTTTAAGGTTATCTAATATTGACATAGCAATGAATTCATAAATGTGGAACATGATATTTTGATGTGTTTTTTATGTTGTTAACCTACTCTACAACAGGTTATTTTTTAACCATGGTGTACGTTCATGAGTGCAACAATACATTTATAATTAGGCTACTGAATGTATCACTCATAAGGCTGTTTTACCCTCCTGCTTTGTTCCTGATCAAAGTTGATTTACAATTTCTCTTTCACTTTTGTTCTCTTGAAAATATTAATGTAATCTGACTATCATGAGGCTCCATGGCTTTGTTCATACAGTGTATCTGAACCCACAAAATAATTTTTTATCATTTTCATGACATTTTGGGTGTTTTATTTAACTTTTGTGTGTTCCTGGTGAGACCAAGGTAAGTGTATAAACCTATCTAGTGAACATGTATATGTACAAGTGTACATACCTATTGATGAGATGGACAATATGTGTACTTGTGCACATTCACACACAAACACTCCCCTCTTAGCTTCTATGCTAGTCCCCACAGGGAACATGACAACTTTTGGGGAAATCAGCCTATCTGGCGTCTACCCTGAGTTAGATAAGATAAGATCCTCTCTGTGCATGTGATGTAGGCCTGTACGCATTTGACTGCATCTTAATTTTTACATGGGTATGTGTACACATGGTAACTACACAACTCACAACATATAAGAACATTTTGGAGTTTGTCACATCTGGACACTATAGGCTAAATAGTTCTGCCCACTTCAATGAGTGTGTCTATGCACAGAGATCAGAAGGGTAGGCATATCCTCTCTAACTTTGGGGTAGATGGCACATAAAGCTTATTTCACAAAATGTTGGCATATTCCTTTAAATTCATGCATTAATACAAGTCACGTCACGTCACGTCACGTCACGTCACATTTATTTATATAGCACACTTAAAAGCAATGCTATCGATCTAAGGTGCTCACAGAAATAAAATAAAATAAAAACAATAATAAAACAAAATATAAATGACAAAAATAAATAAAAATACAAAAGATAATAGTAATGATAATGATAAAAACTGAATGTAGAATACTGTTGTGAGCAAGTATATGGCTCAACCTCATTGCTGTATTTCACTGCCCAGGTTGTTGTGGCAAACAGCACTTAACAACTGGGAGATTGGCTCCCATTCTAAAGTGGAAACTGGTTCCTTAGCAGCAAGCACATTATCACCAGTAACCTATGCAGTATGTATTTACTAGTCATGAATTGATTCCATATTCTAAATTAGAGGCATTACTCTGCCTCTGATAAAAATGACATGGTGGGAACAGTCTAGACTAGAGACTATAATGAATGTTCCAATAGAACCAGATCGATTAATTCATTCAATGTGTTCATATTTACTGACGTACACCAACGAGTAAACTGCAAAGTTAAAGCTATAAGGAAATCAACATGTCTCTGATCATATTTCTTTCACATATTGCGAAAGCAAAAACGGTAAGCCTCCGGCACCAATTCGTAGGCTTGCAGCACAGCAGTTTTAACATTATCATACACCTGACTATCGGCAACAGACAGCGAAGAATATAGGGGAGCTGAGCTTGGCCAGTCAGCACACATTGAAGGAGTCCTTTCCAAATCTGACCAACCGTGTGCATTGGCTACCCGCTCAAACAGCTGAAAGAATGTGTCAACATCTTTCTTGTTAAACGGTGGAACTAAACCCACCAACCTAAATCAAATCTGGAAACCTCCAATATCTGGAAACCTCCAACTCCACAGCCAGACTTCTGTTTGCTGACTTTTCATCTGCATTTAACCCCATGCAGCCACACATCCTGGCAGAGAAGCTCATCACCCGCTTTCACCTGGATCATCAGCTTACCTTGTGGATTATTGACTTTCTGACCAACAGGACACTGAGGGTACTGGTCAACGGCACCTTTTCAGAGGTCCGGATTACATCAACAGGTTTGCCACAAGAGTGTGTCCTTTCTTCCCTCCTCTACATCCTCTACACAGACGACAGGTCTACTCAGCCAAACTGTCACATGGTGAAATTTGCTGATGATGCAGTCATCCTGTCTCTGCTTTTAGGCTCCCTCCATGATCACAGCTCAGCTCTGCAGGATTTTGTGAAGTGGTGTGAACTGTCCTGTCTACAGTTGAATGTGGATAAAACCAAGGAGATGATAGTGACCTTCTCCCCCAACCAGAGGCAGTTGGCTGACCACCATCCAGGAAAAGCCAGTAGAGGTTGTAGAGGAGTATAAATACCTCAGGACTATTTTTGACAACCAGCTGAAGTTTTCCTCCAACACAGAGGAAATTCTGAAGAAAAGCCATCAGTGGCAGTACCTGCTCAGGAAACTAAGATCATTTGATGTAAGCAAGGACATTCTAACCACATTTTACTATTCATTGAAAGTGTTATAACTATTAACTTCACTTGTTGGTGTAGGAGCCATAAATGTTTTCTTTATATTTTGCTTTTCATTATGATAAACTTTATGGGTATTGGTTTACTTTGATTTGTGTTTTTTGTTTTTTGGTTATTATGGGACATGGGTGTGGCGCTGGGCGTGTGTTGTGCGCAATTGGAAGTCTTAATTAGTCCTACCTGACACCTGCGCTTCAGTTCAGTTTGGCGTGGGGTGAGCACGGGGGAAGGCTATTCTTTTGTGTACCGCACTTCGCACATTGCATGGACTCATTGAAAATCTCAACGTTTTGCTCTGCCTTGCATTCGAAAGACTATTGGAGTCTAAAAGGACTATTGGAGTCTGGATTGATATGGAGAGCAATAAACTGAAGAAACGGGAGCAAGTGTGTGGACATTGGATTATTCAGTGCGTGTAAGACAAATTGATTTCCCCCTGCTTAGCCCACCGCGGCTTCTGAACAAGTTGGTTAGTTGGATCTGGTAGCCGCAATAGTTGGTTTTACTCCATTAGTCTTCAAAACAGGAACCGCTTACACCAGATTGTTAAAGTATGCTTCAGAATTATTGGACACCCCCTGAGAGCTCTGTCCACCCTATGCGAACAGCAGACCTTGAAGACTGCCTGTAGGTTCCTTCGTAATCCATCACGTCATGTTCCCTACACTGTAAAACCGAACAGTACAAGTAAAACAATGTTTTTGATTTGTAAACACTCAAAAATGAAAAAAAGTTAATAGTACTCTAATCGTCTGTGTTACTTGAACACATTTGAACTTTTAAGTTGACAGCACTCATCCGCTTTAAGTAATTTGAAAAAATAGAAAGCGTGGGAAACTTCGCAAATTGTAGCAAATTTGTAGGCGGATCTTCTGCCATACGTGGACCTTGTGTACAGCACCAACGCCGAGTGACAAGCGACGCCGCCAACGGTCGACCACCAGATGACAAGAGACGAGAACAAGAGCAGTGAAAATAGACAACGAGAGAGGAGACGACGAGAAGAGAGAAAAACCGCAATTAAACGTAAGTGGAAAAGTGAGGTGCATGTTGACCCTAAAGCACGTCCTTTATCATATTGTTTAAAAACCCGAATGTTTGAAAATATTGTCTTAGGCTACGTGACGTAACTTTATCCGGTTAGAACTAGCTAGCACTAGCAGCTAAGAATTTGGCTGCTGTATGCCAGCACTTGCTGGATCAGCCAGCGATCTAACTCAATTTGCCAATGTGAGTACTAAAAATATGAACTAATTAACCCCCGTTAGCACTATTTAACACAATAGCTTGGAAGTGCAAGCTTTGTGGTGCACTGCTTGATAACAGGGCACAGGTCCTGCAACATTATCGTTTACAGCATGTTAGCAATGTTTCCTCCATTAACGTTAGTCCACTGTCATGTTACTGACTGTCTGCACATTTAAGTCAGTAGCCTAAATTCATTTGACACGGTCACACACAGTTCATGCTCAGTCAGAATGTGTATTATTCGCATGTCAGCTGTGTAGTTGAAAACAACCATTTAATGTGCAAACTGTTCTCGGCCATTTAAGGATGCATTTAAAGTGGCATTTAAAGCGACATCATGAGATGGTGGATTGTCCTAATAGAGATTGTCAGTATGTTCAAATGTGTATTCGTCCTTCAATTCACAGATTCAGAAGTTGATGCAAACAACATTGGCATTGAGAAGGAAGGATATCATATCAGACGTCCTTCCCCGCAGACATAGCCTATTGGTTCCCTATTGGTTCGGTGGTGGCCTGCAATCATGTTGGAATCCCAGGTAAGCATTTCTTTTGTACAAATACTTGGAATAGATTCATTTCATGTGTGGTTCTGACCAAATGTGTTTTAAATCTTTACACTTACCCCCCTATTTTGAGTTTTTGCTCGAAATTGCACGCCGCCTACTAACAATGGCCCTGTTTCCACATACTAAGAGTGCTTGACCCCCTTTGAAAGCAGAGGTCTTGTAGATTACAACTCCTCCATGGACTTAAGATAAAAAGAATGCTTTGGTTTCAGAAGCTGTACTATCAAAGAAAGGTAATCCTATTGAATTGCATTTTGTAGTTATTAACTGGCTTGTTTTCTCATGCAGGGATCCTCAGATGTAAATATCCGACGTGCTGTGGCGCTCCGTGGCCTTCCTTTCTACCTCCATGAGGATGATGCCACTTTTCTAAAGACATGGGATGTAAGTAAGTATGTTTTCTATTGACATGACAGTTAAAGCGTAACTGTGGCATTAAGCGACCCATGGCCTGTTGTTTCGAGGTCAACGCATGCTATTAGAATGAAAAACAATGAGAAAATTGAGTATACAACATAAAGCAAATACTGGTCCAGCAGCTTAAATGGGTGGTTCAGGATTTTGGACATAGGACCTAATTTCCAAGTTAGCAAGTGTGTTATTTATCAGTGGAGACCGTTTTTAACACGTTTCACCCAGTCCTCGTCTATTCAGGCGTTATATTTATTTGCCTCGGTGTACTATGGAGTGGGTAAGACTGTTTTTAGTGGCAGGCTTACACATACTGTTGACTCGCGCCAGCCTAGCACCTGCGAACTCTGCAACTAGAAGGACTGGATGAAACGTGTTGAAAACGGTTTCCAACTTGTGTTTTTATCTTGGATCGATCTTGGCACAAGGGATTATAACACCTAATCCTGTGTATTAATGTAATATCACACTTGGTAACTTGGAAATGAGGTCCTATGTCCAAAATCCTGAACCACCCCTTTAAACTAACCTAACAAGGCATTTGAACTGAACTGAAACTAAAGCCAAATTCCCTGGTAGGTTATCAATAGCTGCTGGGCCACTACTCAGTCTATGTTGCACCAATTTTTTTAATTCTTTTAATTTTATTCTTACGAACAGCCGTGACCTCGAACAACAGGGCTATGTGTCGAATAACGCTGGAGTTACATTTCAAGCTTTTGTTTTTCTGTTTGTTTTTTCACCAAGAAACTCCAGGGAAGTTACTTAGTATTATTTCAAGTAATTATTTCAATAATGCAACTGCCCTGGAAAAGTTTGAAGATAAAATGTTAAACTTAATATGACATGGTATCACTTGACATGTAATGCCTATTAGATATTCAATTAACACACAATTGTTCTTTGTTCATTTCTTCAGGTCTCTCAATCGGAGTTCCCAGATATTGAGGACCTTACTGTTGAACTCATTCTGATCAGCACGAACAGTGCAAATGCATCCCTCTGCCCAAAGAAGACTCCTGTTGTTTTGGATTGAAATGATTGTTGAATTTCCTAGCATTGGTCAGGCATTTGTCATAAAGTATCTATCTATCTATCTATCTATCTATCTATCTATCTATCTGTCTATCGATCTATCTATCTATCTAGTCTTTATGCCCTTGATCTAAACTGTGTTTATTTGAATTTAGCCTCCACTACAGCCCTGTTCTGAACTCCAACCTGTATTTGTTTCCATGGTTTACATGAAAATAAAAGATTAAGAAGAATTTCACTGGCCTTTGTCAACCTTTTTAATAATTTTCTTTCAAGTCCTTAGTTGAAACTAATCAAAATTGACAAGTTTGTTCAACTTTCTGGAAATTAAAACTTTTAAGTTTTAAATTTAATTTAAAGAATTGGTTGAAGCAAAATGAAATATTTCAGGCTGACATCAATAAATCCAATTAAGCTATCTAAGCTTAATTTTATTAATTACCGTGAACTCATGTAGTTGATGTTTCTTTAACTTAAAAAAACCTTGTTGAACACACTCAAAATTTGCTAGTGAAGACTAATTAAAAAAGGTAAGTTTCTTTGACTTAGCAAAACCGAGTTACTATTACTTAAATTTTTTTGTGTAATCGGTTTCACCAATTTTTTTGAGTTCAATTAACTTGTCGGGTTTTACAGTGTATGTTTGAGTGGCTCGCCAGACACAGACTCTGCTGTTAAGGCTGTAATACCCACAGGGGTGGACGAAGTAAATCCTGTACTTGAGTGAAAGTAGAGATACACATGGTCAAATGTTACTCCAGTAAAGTCCTCCTTTTACATTTCCACTTGAGTGGAAGTGCAAAAGTACTTGCCTTCAAATGTACTTAAGTATCAAAAGTAAATGTCCTGAAATGTATTATGACTAATAAAGTTGCATTTACTATTGTTGAAATGATTCCGCACAGACATAGGCATTCATTGAGCCTTTCTCCTCCATTCAAGGACAAAATTAGCTAATAATTGTTGTATGTAGAAAGAACTAAAAACAAACTAATGTGATATCTTATCTTAGATACTTCAAAGTAACCACATTTTTCTTTGTTGAATTAATTACACTTTCGGACCAAATCAAGATGTTCCCTTTTGTGTTTGATAGTGTCAGATTGTCTATCATTGTCGATGGCGTCAAGAGGCTAGTTATGGTAACATCAATATTGTGAAAAGGGGTCAACAAGGTACAGTAAATAGTGGATATGACAATAACATAGGTTAGGCAACACCATTATTTAAAGCCTAGCTCACTTAATAGAAAATATACATGTAAGTACACATGTATTTGGACAGTCTTTTTTCCAAAAGGAACTTCAGTTGTACTTCAACTGTCACAAAATGTAGTAAAAGTAAAAAGTTTAACAAAATTGAAATACTCAAGTAAAGTACAGATACATGAAAAAGCAACTTAAGTACAGTAATTGAGTAAATGTACTCAAGTAATGTCCACCACTGAAGACCCAAAGGAGGAAGGTGACCTTTGTCCCCAGGTCTGTCCAGCTCCTAAACTCCCAGCCTTCCCTACCCCCCAAATCTTTGGACTAATCTTTGGCGCATTTTCTCAATTTGTAGACGGCCAACCTCGGCGTCTTTCATGAAACAAATTTTCTCGAGTTCCGTCTCATGCTGCATCATCAGCAGAGCCTTTTCCTCGTCAAATGAGAGCACTTGCGGGACTGGTGGCTCAGGGGCCACTGTAGCTAGTAGCACCTGCTGATCCACCAGCCCAGCCCAACTGCACACCTTGCGCTCTCTTTTAACCTCCTTTGTAGCAAGGATACCCCGATACTGTAATGGTTCGCAACTACAAACCATTCATGAAGCCTCATAATTATTGTCACAAGAATACATAATTTATACTCATGTTAACGTATATATATATATATATATATATATATTAGGGTGGTCCTTATATGGGGTAAAAAAATGTTTTTTGGAAATGTTCAACTCTCACCCCCTAAATGTGTTAGGATATCAATAAAAACACACTGTGCAAAATTTTGAATTGTTCCTACAATATCTAGAGGTAGCTCAAGGCCTTTCCGGAATCGCTCATTTTTGCAGACATTGTACCATTTAAGAACGCACAACAAAATAAAATGCAATATTATTTGTTGGTCAGACTATAATAATAATATAAAGGAGAATAGCAATAATAAACAATGTCAATTAAATCAATAGCCTAATGAAATAAACAATGAAAATGAGGGGGAAAAAAGCAATAATAAACAATAATGTCCATTCAATCAATAATATAAAAAAAATAGCATGGTAAGACTACATTAAAGAGAATATCAATAGTAAACAACAATGTCAAATTAATCAACAGCCTAATGGAAATAAAACAATATTTTACAAACTATAATGCATAAGAAGCGCTTAATGAACTGAGTGCATGTTGAACAGATATGCTTTTAGACCCCTTTTAAATGACCCAAAACTATCACAGGAACGGAGACCACTGGGCAACTCATTCCATCAACATGGAACCACTCAGGAAAAGAGTCTTGAATTTGACCTAGTGTTTATGACTGGTCGACATCAGAAGACCGCAATGGGCAGTTGGGAAAGTATATCTTGATCATTGAATTAAAATAACAAGGAGCAGATCCAGTCAGTGTCCAAGGCCAAAGGCCAAAGTGACAGATTTAAGTTGTATCATCATATTGTACAGTTGTACACCCGGGACGTCCTCTTTCTCTTTGGGCCAGGAGAAAGTCTCCATCTTCTGGATTCTTGAGAAGAATGAGTGCATCTTGATGTGCAATATCAAACAGGTCTCCCAACTGGTCTATGAAAGCCTCTACATTGCACTGCTGAGTCTCAGACGTTCTCTTGGCATTTTTCTTCAGCTTCTGCCACTTGTCGTGAAGTATTTCCAGTTGTTTTATGGCATGTTGGGGACGAACGGGAATCCTAGCCTTGTCCTAGAATACCAAGACTTCTTTGATCACCGCAAGTTTTTTTTCAATGTTTTATGGTGATATTACAACAAACATAAAACCTGCTTCTTGAAGGGTAACTTTGTTCCAGTTATTTCAGTCTCTTCTGATCCAAGTAACCATATAGCGATATAGCGGATTTGCTTCGTGTTGCTTCAGCCATTGTCTCAGTGTATATTGTCTATTGTGCTTCATTCACATTGATGCCTTGAAAGACACATCGCAACTAAAACAGGAGTTGCTTTGAATTGCTCACAACAGCATATTATTGGGAAATACCGGAATCAGCAGATGAGATCAGCAAATACGCATTGCAAATGTGCGTGGACAATATGGAATTCCCATTTTAATGTGGTCACCAATAATCAATACACATTGACTGCATGGTCAAATAAGTCCATTGCTGCCATAAGCATATATTATTAAACAACTATACATCCTAGCACAATGCATCACATAATATGCAAATAATCCGGAATATGCACACTGCACAGTATGTGCCAAACTTCAAAGGTCTTGAGCAACCTCTAAATATTGATTAATATTGATAAAATTTTGCCCAATTATTTTTTTTATTTATTCAAACATATTTGTGGGGTGAGAGCATGAACTTTCAAAAGTTGAAAAATAAGGACCACCCTAATATATATATATATATATATATATATATATATATATATATATATATATATATTATATTTTAGTACTAGATAGTTTTATGAAGGAGAGTAGATAGTTTTGGTATCACCATTTCTTATTATTTATTTTTTTTCATGAAAACTACTTTGTACAGTTACATATTGTCAAGACAAATATGAGAGATGGCAAAATGTCAGCAATCTCATAAAATACCCACTAAGCAAAGTATTCACATTTGCATGAAGTTTCTCTCATTAAAAAAATATATCACAATAAAGCACATCCAAAAACTGTAAGCTCAATCTGATGTCTGGACAGTGTTAAACTCAATGCCTGTCTAAGTGGGCGGCCTTTAGGGGCTCTTCCTACAGACTAGCACACACAGCAGAGGGTCTGCAAGCACCCGCAAACTGATAATGCAGACAGACATTGAGGTCATGTAAGGGAACTCAAGCATCCATGGAGTAAACAAGGAAAACAATACAGTGAATGGGGCATGCAGAACCCACAGAGTTCCCATTGCCACTGCACACACATATAGTCTTGCTCCTCTATCTTTGTGTCTTGTGGTTCCTGGGTCAGCATATGAACATGATGCTTTAGCAGTAAACACACATGTAAGGACTGCTACAAAAACAGCCACTGCAAACAGGACAATACTCATAAATGATAAAGGGAATGGAATGATTAAGCAAGTGAAGATCCAGATGGTAAGACATATTGGAATGGAGCAAAATGGAGAGGAGAGGTGAGAGAGGCTGTGAGGATGTCTGAGAGACAGAATGCTCTCTAGTGCCACCAGCTGGTGAAAACACAAACCACACAGCTTTGGTCCAATATATGCAATTATAGGAGTTATTGGGCAGTCACATGTATAATATTTCCATGAATTTAGTGAAACACCACAACCAGGACCCTTCAGACTTGATGGCACCATAGATGCCATGAGGAATGGAATGAGGAAAAGCTCCAAAACATCACTGAGGAGGAGGAAGATGATAAAGATGGAGACTCTGCCACCACTACGCACATGTAGAAACAACATACGGAGAGCCCAGGATACAGCGGGTACGCCCACACACACACCAAAGACAATAAAAATTGTAATTCTTCTAAACGCAGCCTCCATCTCAGCATCCATCTCAGCATCCATAGCTGTCGTCTGTAGCTTCTTCTATTGTTTTCAATCTGAAAATGTAAAGAAATACCATTTCCTCTTTTCACTGAAGGTATCATGTCAGTGTCTACTGATCTCTCCAACCTCCACAATCCTGTGTAAAGTTGAGTAAAGAGAGTGGGATAAAATGTTTTGCTTTTTCTTAATCTCAGTGAAAACATTAAGGAAACATCCTTTTTTTGAAGAGAAGCGACTTTATTCTGAGAAAAAAAAAACTCCTGAAGAAATAAATGTTTTTTAACAAAAAACTTCTGAGATAATTTGCATTGTTTTTTACTCAGGGCAGCAGTTTTTAGATTACATCATGGTCTTAGATAATTGCAAAAGGCTTCTCCAATGTTTTCTCAGTTAGCCTTTTAAAATTATATCCGATTAGTAAACAGAATGTGCCTTTTCAACATTGGATGAATGGTTGTTGATAACGGGCAATGTAGATATTGCATTAAAGATGCAGTCAATTGCAATTATGTAAGCACATAATGTAATCTCAAAATTACTGCCCTGATTAAAAAAAACAATGCAAATGATCTCAGCTGGTATATCAATGAATTACTTACGGCAACACTACCCTTTAAGTCACCTCCAGAACACAAGTTTACAACAAACTTGTCGCTTCAGTGTAACAGCGTCACTTCATACATCACCTCAAATGTATATAGCTATTCATTTTTTATCATATTTATATTCTTCAACATAATGGTTGCTTGTCGGATTGAGACAGCCATCAGACAGACAATCCTCCTTAACTTAAAATCCTGACTTACTGTGCATCAGGTTCAGATCAGTTCAGCAGATTCTCTGAATAACAGTCCTGCAGTGGTGTGAAGCAAATCATTAAGTCATGACCTGTCCATTAAGTTATGACTTTTGACCTGTCCTTGGGTAGGTTCTCCACAAAATGGGGGCTTCATAAACAGACATGCACTAATAAATCATACAATGTCAGGTTAGCAGCAATGAGGAAATGTGTCACATGATCCTAAACATGATCCTGTTACCCATGGGCCTCTCTCTTGCTTTTCTTTTCTTCCTTTCTTTCTCTGATTGCCTACATTCTGTAAAGCGCCATGATACATGTGTTATGTTTTGGCGCTCTATAAGCACAATAAATTGAAATTGAAAATTAATCACACCTCAAGACTACTTGCTAAAATGTTAGATATGCTGTAATGTTCACAAACACATACCCTGCCTGCAACATTTGCAACATAGATTACACATAGAACTTGGCAACATATATTCTGCCTAGCAACACATATTTTTTTTAATATACAGAAGAAAGGGGTTTTCCACCAATATCTGAAGTCCCAAAACATTCTGATTGGCTAAAAGGGGCCTGATGACGCTCCTGGAAAGGGAGGCGCATCTCAGGCCCCGAGGAGCATAAAAGACAGAGCACACAACCGAGCACAGGCACACTCAGATCAGATCTCATCGGGGTAGCAGCTGCAACTCATCACTCTATTGCCTGATAGTTCAGTCTCTGTTTGGATTGTATTCTCACTGCAATACGGTGAATAAAGGATCAACAGTCTTCAGCGTTTCTCATCTTGGTGGTCTCCTGCAGGTCTTTGACATCAGAGTGCTAATTTTCCACGTCATAGGTTACCCCTCATGTCTTTGTAATTTGCATTCGGTTTTCAGTAGTAGTTTAATATTTAGTCACATACTGTACTTGGCATACTGGTCCCGCCCCGTCCTTGATTTTAATTGGCTAGCTAGAGAGAAGTGACATTGACAAACCAATCAGGAACTGTGAAATTAAACTCCTTCCGTTTCATGCAAACTCTCTCACACACACCACTATACTCTCTCGCATACACCACTATACTCTCACATTCACTACTATACTCTCTCGCATACACTTCTATACTCTCTCGCATACACTACTATACTCTCTCGCATACACTTCTATACTCTCTCGCATACACTACTATACTCTCTCGCATACACTACTATACTCTCTCACATAAACTACTAAACTCTCTCTCACATACACTACTAAACTCTCTCACATACACTACTATAGTCTCTCACATATACTACTAAACACTACTATACTCTTTACTCTCTCACATACACTACTATACTATCTCACATTTACTACTATACTCTCTCACATACACTATTATACTCTCTCACATACACGACTATACCCTCTCATACATACATGTAAAAGGATTATAATAGTGAGTGTGTATGAGTATAGTGGTGTATATGCAAGATTATGATAGTGTGTTTAAGACCAAGTATGAATTAAGGCCTAGACGGCCCCTCATAATTTTATGTAAGATACCTTTTAATACCTTTATAATAAACGGGAACACCACCCAAGGAGAGCTAATGCCTGGACCTAGGATTCTTTCTGCTACGCATTGAGAACACCATGCCATCCATGCCGAGGCTTGTAGGATAGCCTCCACAGTATGTGTGTGTGTGTGTGTGCGTGTGCCTGCATGTGTGTGTCTTTATGTTTGTATGTGTGTGTGTGTACGCATGCATGTGTGTGTTTATGTGTGTGTGTGTGCGTGCGTGTGTGTGCACTCTAAAAAACATTGGGTTAAAAACAACCCAATTTCAACCCAATCACTGGGTAAATAGTGGTCGAGCCCAGCACTGAGTTATATTAGCCCCGAAAATTGGGTTGTTCGGTCAACCCAATGAGTTGGGTTGATAGTCTAACCCAAGCATTGGGTTATCGTAACAAAACTGTTAGGTTAAACCTACATAATTGTTGGGTAGGCTATCTTATACAACCCAGGATTTATATTATTTTCACTGTCATTTCTGGGTTATGCTGACCTAATTTATGGGTTATTCTAAGTATCTTATTTTTCTCCTTAATCCAATCATATTAATTGATAATTCAAATAAATGTTTGCAAATCATTAATGTTACAATATAATGTTTTAAAATCTATCCAATGGGCAACAATAGCCATGCAATGAAATAAAACAGTTCGACATTTATTTATTTGGCAGTTTATTTTTTGAACAGATAGCTAGAAAAAGCTTGTGATACTTCCATGCAGGGAAGGCAGATTCCACCGTCCGTTTTGGGGATCACCCCTGTGAATCAAAGAAAGAAAAAAAAGAGTGCATTAATCACTGTAACATTAAATGACTGCCTGATGCTACAACCAGAGCCCGTCTTCTCTGCTACAACCAAAAACACCCAGTAAAGTTAAGTTACATGGCTATAATATGAAGCTACCCTGAATGAATAAGATGTTGTTTGCCATTATTATTACCGTACGTGTGGCATTACTTCAACTGTGTTGGCTAATATTAGCTGACAAACGTTAGCTGCAACCATAGTCTAGGCTACAACCACCACGAAGCATATATTTAACTAGAATTGCGGTTCCGAGGAACTGCAAGAGTGGGTTTGATCAGGGGCACGGAACTCGGCCTCATCCAAGGATTCCAACGGTACCTCATTTATGAAAATCGGACATACGGGTCAAAAGTTACATGCACACACCTTCATATACACAGACAGCCCAGCCCAGCCCATTAGAGCTCTGCCAGGTGGCTTAGAACTCTTCCAGGTGCAAGCTTAAGCAATTAGAGCTGTGATGTCACAATCGAAATTTGAATTCTGAACATTCCGCCATTGATTTCAATGGGCCCAAAAAACGCAGAAAAACGGGAATACCGCGAAAACGACAAGGGCCAGCGACACGAAATCAACAAGCAAGTTACACCGGTTCGGGCCTGAATTTTTGGAGTTCGAACCGCGTCGATAGCTCAAACGGTCTAGGAGCAGTAGTTCGGCCAAAAAGTGGGTGAATAGGAAGATATAATAATAATAAGAAAACTTAAGAAGAACAATAGTGGGCTTGCTCCGCAAGCCCACAGCATGGCAAAGCCATGCTGTGGTCTTGCTGGATCAAACCCACTAATTAGCATTGATGCTAGCTATATGGTCTGCTAATGTTAACCAGCTTGGTACTGCTATGCTCATTTTAGTTCGTTGTAAAAGTTCGTTTTGTTTCTGTCAGCAGTTCATACCCAGTGAACAAGGAACTATGTTTTTATGAGTCTGTCTTTGTGTATATTTAACATGAACAGTAATTGTAAGTTAATGTTAGCTAACGTTAGTTAGCATGAATGACACAACCTGTTTGAGGCTGAACGAAATTGGCAGGCAGAATATCCATTCATATCATGAAGGGTAGCTTCTACATCTCTGGGTGGACTTTTAAAATCCGTCTGGATAAAACATTTTAAAAAAGTTAAAGATACATACCTTACGAAATCGCCTGATTTCCATTGCATGCTGACAGCTGGTGGACTGGACGGTTGGAAGAATAACGATGTTCTCGAATTCTCAAATAACTACAGCTGTGTTAAAGTCACCCAGGTGCTGGGTAGTGTACTCCACGTCAGGTGGGAGAGAGGAGGGGCGCTGTCCTAAACTATCAACCCAACAAGCTGGGTTACATAAAATAACCCAACATGAGTAAAAACAACCCCACAAAATGCCCTGACAGCCTCAACCCAGCGTTTGGGTTGAGAAAATAACCCAGTATTTTTTAGAGTGTGTGAGTTTATGTGTGAGTTTATGTGTGTGTTTGTGTGTGTGTGTGTGTGTGCATTTGCATGTGTCTCTGTGTGTGTGTGTTTGTTTTTGATTGAGTACATGCATGCGTGTCTGTGTGCTTGTAGAAATGTAGTATGTAATATAGAAATGTATAAATGTTCAACCCAACCGCTGGGTTGAGACTGTTAGGTCATTTTGTTGGGTTGTTTTACCTGTTTGTTGGGTTGTTTACCCTAACCCAGCAGCTGGGTTATGCTAAACCAGCAGCTGAGTTAGGCTATTGGCTGGCCACTTCTGGTCTGCTCTCGGACCATCATCACTTTTAGTTTTGTGAAAATGAATTAAGAGGTATAAATGAATAATAAAGTAATGTTTTAAAAGCAAAAGCAAGTGGAAAAATGGTTGTCTGTTTACTGAAGTTGACACATACCGCGGATAACCAAGAGCCAAACACCACAGCCGACCACCGCATCTACCTCCCTTGGGCCGACATGGTCTACATTGTAACTAAGCGGCTGTGTTAAGTTACCCAGCCGCTGGGTTGTTTTGGAAATAAATGTGTAGGTTTGCCCACGAGAGGTCCTTTTGACTGCTGCTTATTCTAGTGAGAAAATTAGGCTACAGCAAGCTACAAAGGGGCAGAAACCGCAGCGAAAATGAATAAAGGTATTATTGTTTTGTAACGTTACTTCTGTGTGACTGCAAAAACGATAATTAAAATTTGATGGATGTTATATCTTGTCTTTAGTTGTAACAGTAGCCTAAAAGACAATGGCAATAGCATTCAGTGAATGTAACATTAAACTTAATTTAGACTACTAGTTAAGACTAGTTAGACTACTAGTTAAGATTAAATGAAATGCAACGTAGTCATGCACATTTGTGTTGCATAACGCTGACATTTTGGTCAGCTTTGAACACCTGACACACTGGCGGGGGGGATTTAAATGTAGTCGTCTGCTAAAGCACATTAGCCCGCCAAAAGTTTTAGGCTAGATTTATAAAATTTTGCAATGGGGTTCGGTCAGGCATGTCCAACTCACAAATTACGATGATTAATGCCATCAAGCCGTGGAAGTACATATATACACATTACATACAAATAAATAAATATGATAATATAAATTGACGTTAGCCTTTAGCTGAACGCTAGCTGAGCTTAACGTTACTTGCAATGGCTACATATGATTTTGAAAAGAATCTTTGAATGTTCTTCGCTTCAGACACAAGCTCATTTACATAATGCCTGTCGCAAATGACTGTTTATGTTGTTCAGATATAGGGCCAAAACGTTTAACATCCGCAGAACCTCCGGTCTTACATGTAGGTCTGAATGCCGCTACTGACTCACCCCCCCCCCCCCCCCCCACACACACACACAGAATTACACATGCACACAGTAGCACACACTCACCGGTAGCCTCCCGCACACACACACCATTACCCATCCCTCCCACCCACCCCCCCACACAGGTACACCCTGCCACACACACACCCACGCATACCCCCCCCCCACACACACACACACACACACACACACACACACACTCACACACACATACACACACACACAGGTAACTTTCAACTACAAAGAAATATAATTGCTCTTGTTTAAGTCCAACCTAAGATCTTGACAAAAGGTATCAGCTATTTATTTGCTCCTAAAATAAGAAACAGGTCAGAATTCAGTTAGTAGTAGGGGGGCCTATGTGTCTAATTTGGGGGCTTGTGGGATTCGCATGTTAATTTTTGGAGAGTATTATATCTTTGTTCTAGGGGTTCTTAAGAGTAAAAAAAAAACATGTCTCCATTTTTAGGACCCAAATCAAAGGTCAAATTCAGAAATGGTCAAATTTGGTGTTTTGTCCATAAACCTCACATTGCTGGTATTATAGCATAGGGTTTGGTGCCAAAAATCAAGGATATTCTACAAGGTAGTGTGCAAAAGTGGGCCACATAAACAATACAACATTATAAAAACATTTTAGGCTGATGATTCATCTCTTTAACAAGAAATTGGCCCTAAAATTCTCGAAATTGTCCACATATAAAAATAATACTTCATTATCAATACTATCAATTCATGCCTATTAGTGTGCTTGAGTGTAGGCCTAGTCTGCTCTGTCAGTTCTTGTCTACACCCATTCAGAGCACAAAGTGCAGAGATCTCTGTTAAATCAAATTTAATAGACTTTTACATAGTACCAGCTGAAGTCTGTAAGGCCTTCCGTCGCCTATGTAAGTGTGAAGAAAAGAAAGGGTAAAGGATCAGATAGACAAACAGACAGGTGTGTGTGTGTGTAAGAAAGAGAAAGAGAGATACCAGCATGGACGGATTATGAACTTTCAGGCCCCTGGGCCCAGATGTATTAAGGGCCCCCCACTAATTGTTGTGGGGGACATTTTTTAAAATGTATTTGATGTGATTTCCTGTATTCTGGTGCATTTTGGGGATGGCCAATACTTTAGTTCAATCAGATTCATAGCCTATGTGTTGATATGATGTGTTGATATTGAGGCAATGATTCCATGCAATGGCTTGGGCTCCCTGACTCCTTGGGCCCCTGGGTTTGGGCCCGGTAGGCCTGTGCAGTAATCCATCCCTGACTACTAGTGATAGAATTTAGAATATCGAATAAGCACATAGTGCTCTGTTCTTCATGGTTGGTGATATTAGTGACCACCTAGCCTTCTACATTTGAGCAAGCACATTTTCATAGTTCATGTTGGCACAGTCTAGTTAGGTTATATTCTGAGGTGTGTCTTTCTGTTAGTCAGGTGATGGCACACATATTCTAAAAGAAACAGATTTTGGGCTATGTATCCAGTGGCAGATATGTGTGGACTGGTGAATGACCCATCACTAGAGACATATTGTTTTTGTCCATGAGAGAGTATGGAGATGGGGATCACAGATCAGCCAACGATTACATTGTTACAGTCAGGGTGCGATTTGTAGGGGGGGATGGTGAGGATTTCCCACCCTCTGGTTTTCCTATCCCTACCTCTGCTAAATTATTTTTATCGTCGGGGGGGACAACATTTATCCCCCTCTGCCCCTCATATTGATTAATGCTACTTCATATAAGTAAAGCGCTGCAATGTGAGAACAGTCTAGTAGGCTAGCCTACATAATAATCTGACATCAGAAACGCACCGTCACCGTCAGCACTGATGCTGCTGACACAGTGGCTGCGTGATAACTTAATTTGGCCTTGATCGTGCAGGACATTTCAGAATGTCGAGTGTGTAATCCATCATAAATGGCTAGGTTCAATGGAAAAGTTAGCTGGACAAATGAAAGAAAACGAGAAGGATTCAGTGAAGCATAATAATGTTTTAGAACCTTCAAAATTAGAAAACTGATGCAACTGAGATGGAGGACAACTGCACGTAGAGTAGAACGTAGGCCTATTGTCCGAAGGAACTTACATTGAATGAGGAGATATTTGCTGAATGTCACAAAAAGTGTTACAGAAATTGCTTGGCACCGCTTATTCAATGGCTCTCTACCGAAACACCTGTAGTTTGCGGAGGACGAACGAGAAAGCACTCGTTTGATAAATCAGCCAGTAGTAGACAAATAACTTTTAGAAATAATCTGTAGGCCTACTGCAAAAACGAATGTTGGTGGGTATTTAAACTATCTAGCGGGTGTTTTAACAGCTGCAAGAAATAGAAGCTTCATGGTCTTTATGGTTCGTAAATTATTTTCATAAAACTTCAAGTTGCCCTATAACTTTACTCTCCAAACTCTTCACTGCACTGTAGGCAATTAACTGACAGTATAGGCTATTTATTTTCTGTAGGCTACAATAAACACATTTATTTTTTCAACTTTTGCAATATTACGCACTTCCCAGACAGCAAAATATATTTGGGCCAGATTTGGTCCAGATCTTCATTAGCATTTGGCGCAGATCCTCTAAACGGACCTGCCCCGGGGTCATTTCTTCCAACGGGCCAATACCGGAACAGGTTGGAATTACGGATCAGAGACAGATCTGGGCCAGAACTGGCCCAGTACAGTTAATATTGCCATGGCATTTGGTGCGGATCTGGCCCAGACTCATATTCTACATCTGGGGCTCATCTGGCCCTGGTCTGTGAGTCATATTTAAGCTACCACACAATTTGTAATTTTCAAAATAGTTTTTTATTTTAAAAAGGCAAAAGAGAACACTGTGTCCGCTAGCCTAAGCTTAGGCCTAGGCCTACAACATAACAGAAACCAATATGTGAAATATAAGGCTTATGTTGATAAACAAACTCCGCTAAACGCACTGAAATAAAATGTCATGTTAACATAGTCCGTTGCATCTAACCGGCTGATGTCCCGATGATGATGACGACGGCGCTCAGCTGTGTCGGAGGAAGATTACTGGCAGTCTGGGGAGCACTGAAAGCTCAGAACAGTTGGGCGATCCTGCAGATCAGCAGGTCGGTGGACTTTGACAGCGACAGTTTGTTGTTTCGTGAGAGTTCTTCGACGTTAGCTAGGCTACTCAATCCAGACTGCAGGGCAGGCTGCTATCATGGCAGCTCGCAGGTCAGCAGCAGTTCCTTGGTCGCGGCAGCGGCAGATCTCTCGCAGAGGCTATAGCTGTCCTGAGAAATATTTTCGAGCAGACGGTGAATAGCAGCGCCGTTCACGGATGGATGTCAGAGGACCAGGGCAAAAACTAGCCCAATGGACTAACTTTAAAGTTAGGCATCAACCTGCGATTCTTCCTCACTTCTCCTGTGAGACGTACAAAAAGCACACAAAGCAAAGAAACAAAGAGTAAATATTTGATTCAACATCCAAAGATTATTTTATAACAGTATAGTATGCCAACAACGCATTGCATCCCAAACCGGATAAACTGGAGGACAGCGACAATTCTTGTGGACCTTCGATAAAAAGCCTAGTGTTTACAGCCAAGTTTTTCCACTCTAAATCCATTTTAAACAGTGAAAAGGAGGTGTGAGAGGGAGGTGTAGGTGGCTGGCTTGATACCAGTGGAGGTGTCGGTGAGAACAGTTCAGTCCAGTCACTTGTAATTCCACAATCCTTTTTATTGATGCTACATCCAGTATGGTTATGGTTGTGTGTGTATGACTGTCTGGATAGGAGCAGGTATGTGTGTGTGTGGTCTCTAAGAGGGAAAGGGATATGGGATACAATTAGCTCCATAATGCCACAATACAAGGCCACAATTCAATTAAACAACAAACATTTACACTAGAACATAGAATGCAGTAAATAATCAAATGAATTAAATTAACAACATTCATTGAAGAAAAACATGACTTACATAGTTCAAAAAACGCACACAAGGCAGGACACGACATTCGCAGCAGCAACGAACAAGGATTCCTCCATGTGGCTTGAACAAAGGAAGGGCTGTGGGCACAGGTGTTGCCTAATAAAGTCTGTGGCTGATTGGGCTAATTGGTTGGAGCTGCAGTGGACTGAATGGGGAAATGAGTGTCAAAGGAGAAGAGGGCGTGGCAATAGCTCTGCAAATGCAGCACAGAGCTGAAACTTCCAAACAGCCGCCCCCAAATTTGGATTGCAAATTTGCTAGTACAGTAGGTCATGGGGGTTCAGGTAGGGCAGGGAGAGGGATGAGGCGGGCAACGGGTCTTGTGTACTGTTTGTCCCCCACCTGGACATCTGCAACCCTACAACGGCCGTCCTTGCCGGGATGGAGGGAAGTCACTCTACCTACTGGCCAAAGGGATCGGGGGAGCTGAGGGTCAAGAATGAGAACAACAGTGTTAGGTAGAAGGTCAGGATTATCAGTGCGCCACTTCTGTCTAGACTGGAGAGAGGGAAGATAATTTTTAACGAAGTGGGCCCAAAAATGATCTGAGAGGATTTGACTATGACGCCATTGGCGACGGCTGCGCAGCTCAGAGTCAGGATACGTTACCAAGGGGAGGGAGGAGTCATGCCGCCCCATAAGCAATAGATTAGGAGTCACCGGATCAGGATCAGCAACATCAGAGGAGACATAACCTAGGGGCTTTGAATTGAGGATACCTTCAATTTCAATCATGACGGTGCGTAGCACCTCTTCCGCGACAGCTTGGGCCCCTAGGGTGGTCTGCAGGGCAATCTTGATTGAGCGTATTTCACGCTCCCACGTCCCGCCAAAGTGGGGCGCGTGTGGGGGGTTGAACTTGAAGGAGATCTTCTGCTTGGCCAGGATTGCCTGGAGGTCAGGGGTCAGGGATTGGTAGGCCTCCTGTAGCTCTCTGGTGCCACCGATGAAGTTGGTACCTCTATCTGAAAGCAACTCAAAAGGTTTGCCCCTGCGAGCTATAAAGCGCCTCAGTGCCATCAAAAAGGAATCTGTATTCATGTGACTGAGTAAATCTAGATGTACACACCTAGTGGTTAAGCATTTGAAAATAATTCCCCACCTTTTCTCTACTCGTCTGCCAATCTTTACAGTGTAGGGCCCGAAACAATCTGTACCGGTGGAATAGAAGGGAGGTTCACAGAGGCGTAGGCGAGCAAGGGGGAGATCAGCCATTTGGGGAATAAGGGGTTTGGCACGGGACTGCTGGCACTTAGCACACCTGTGCTGATGTTTCTTGACAGCCTCACGACCCCTCAGGATCCAGAACCGTCTCCTTAGCTCAGCAAAAAGTCTCTCCGGACCAGGATGGTGTAAATGGTCATCACAATCTTTAATTATAAGCTTTGTGATTGGATGGGCAGGGTCCAGCACAACTGGATGCATGGCATCAGGAGGCAGGTCATTGCTTTGCCGTAACCTTCCACCTACTCGGATGAGACCTGATACTGGATCTAGTTCAGGAGCAAGGGAGAGAAGACGGCTGGAATTTGAAAGGGGTTTGTGGGTCTGAAGGCATGCCAGATCATTCCCAAAGGAATCCAACTGGGCCTGTCTTAGGATGGAGATCTCTGCATCGAGGAAGGTTTCTGCTGATGGTGTTGCAGGAGTCTCTGCCGCCCCATGACAGGAGGCAGCGGTAGAGTCAAGGAGATCCTGAAAGGTAGTGAACTGGGTAGGATCTGGAATGGAGTGGTTTGGGCCAAGAAATACAGCACCACAGAAACTGGGCTTACGTAGCTCTGATGGATCTTCGGACTGATCGATGATGGGACTAATTGGCCACAGGTCAGGGGGTTGCAGGAGGAAGGCAGGTCCTTGGTTCCACCTGCAGGGCTTAGCTAAATCAGACAGCTGTTTCCCTCTAGTTAGATCGTCTGCTGGGTTGTTCTGGGAATCCACATAGCGCCATTCCTGGCCTTTGGCGAGCTCCTGGATTTCAGCCACCCTGGTTCCAACAAAGACCTTATAGCGGCATGATTCTGAGAGAAGCCAATAGAGGACGGTGGTAGAGTCACTCCATAAAGTAACCTGTCTGATGTTGAGGGTGAGCTCTGTTTGGAGGAGGTTGAGTAGCTGAGCTCCAATGAGGGCTGCACACAATTCAAGTCGAGGAATGGATAGCTGGTTTTTGGGTGCAACGCGGGACCTCGCCATTAGGAAGGACACATTCACCTGTGGACTATCTTCTGTGCGCATGTAGGCGACTGCACCATAAGACTGCTCTGATGCATCACAGAAAATGTGCAGGTCTTGAGTGGCTGAGGAGGGCTCTACTGTCTGAGGGGTGAGACAACGGGGCAGTACTATGGTGGAAAGATTAGAGAGTTCTCCTTCCCAGGAAAGCCAGGCTTCTAGGATGTTGTGGGGAAGGTTGGGGTCATCCCATTCTCTTGCCTTTGCCCACAGGTGCTGTACAATGATCTTGGCTCTTGTTGTATAGGGGAGGATATAGCCAAGGGGATCGTACTGGCTCGCAAGAACTCTGTAGACGTGACGCATGGTTGGGGTAGTAGCTTCAATGGCTCTATGTCTATATTTCAGGGTGTCTGTATGGCAATTCCAGTGAAGGCCTAAAGTAGACTCCATGGGATCAAGGGAAGGATGGTGTGATAGCCAGAGCTCTGCCTGGTCTGACCTGGCATCTGGAGGGAGGTCACAGATGACCTTGGGGTCATTACTGGCCCATTGCCTAATCTCAAAGCCACCAGAGGAGAGGGTTGTGCGCAGGCTGTGAAGGAGGTCCTTAGCTTCCTCTGGTGTGGGAAGACTTTGAAGGCAGTTATCCACATAGAAACATTGGTGTATGGAATGGGTAATGTGCTCATCTGCCTGTGCATCCTTGGCGATCCTCTGGAGGGTGTAAATGGCACAGCATGGACTGGAGGTTGTGCCAAATGGGATGACTTGCCATTCATGCACAGTTGGAGGGGATCTACTGTCCAGGTCACGCCAGAGGAAGCGAAGGAGGGGTTTATCTCTGGACAGCAGGCGCACCTGGTGGAACATGGACTTAACGTCTCCGCTGATGGCAATCTTGTGCTGCCTGAAACGGAGGAGAACACCAAGGAGGGAAGGCCCAAGGGTTGGACCAGGGAGCAGCTGTGAATTCAGGCATTGATTCTGATAGGAGAAGGAACAGTCAAATACAATGCGGTCTTTTCCATTATGATGCACAATATGGTGAGGTATGTACCAAGACTCGGGAGCATCAGCTACTTCAGATGAGGATAACTTCTTGACATACCCAGCATCAACTAACTTCTGGATCTCTCTGGTATAGGTCTCCGCCTGTGGGGGGTTCTGGAGGAGTCGTCTCTCACAGCTGCGAAGACGGGACATAACAGCTTCCTTGGGGGCTTTCAGAGAGGGCCAGGGATCTGCTCGTAGGAGAGGTGTGGCATACCGTAGGACGCCATCGACCTGAATTCGGATGGTTTGAGCCTCCAGCTGTTGAATTGCCTCTTGGTCCTGTTTAGAGCGGACAACCATTTTCGTGTTCCTCAGAGGTAATGTGTCCAGCTGCCACAGTTTTTGCACATTGTGGAGGATGTCATCAGGTGGGCATTTAAAAGAGGTATAATGACACTTGGTGGAGGGAGAGCTAACAATATCTCTAGCAGGACCCTGGAGCGTCCAGCCGAGACGGGTTTTGATTGCTGCAGGGGCTCCAGGAGGGCCTAACCTTACAGGCTGGGTTGGAGTGATGAGGTGAGTATGATCAGCTCCTATGAGTAGCAGAGGGCTTACATTATCATGTTGTTTCAGGGGAATCTGCCGGAGATGAGCATAGCGCCGCTGGAGGGATTTCACAGGGTGAGAATGTTCGGACAAGGAAAGCTGGTCAGCAGTGAATGCATGCCTGATGGCATAGGATTTCTCTGGATGGGCCTTTGGAATGAGGGTGAAGGACACGTCGGCACCGTTAAGAGTCTGGATATCCTGTCTCACAGTCCTCAGCGTCAGGCTCTCAGGCTCTCCTTCCAACTGAAGTTTCTGGGCAGCAGGATACAGCAGGATCGTACGTTCGGACCCATCATCCAATATGGCATACGTGTCTAAGGACTTGTTTCCATTGCGCAGGGTCACATCAACCACCTTCAGCAGCACTTTATTGCAATCGCTAGGATGGTCTAGGTAGAAATTCTGCACTTGCCTCTGGTTGATGTTGCATAGGACCTGCAGATGTTTCCCATTGCACTGGTTGCAGCGTCCCTTCAGATCACACTGGGTTGCAAAGTGGTCTCGTGCACATCGCCAGCAGCGTTTCTGCTCTTTGATCCAGCTAGTTCTCTGATCTTTTGTGAGGTGGAGGAAGTCCTCACATTTACTGACATGATGTTCAGGGGAATTACAGTAAGCACACACTCGACAGCGTTCGGATGAGGCGTTGGGGGGAAGCGGACTGGCTTTAGTAGGAGCAATCTGGACTTTAGGGGAGTTCACTTGAGAGGAAGTCTTACTACCATGGAGTATGGCTGTAGCTCTGAAGGGGTGAGAGGGTGGTTGCTTTGGCCGGACAGGCTGAAGGGTTCTCTCCCTTCTGGGCTGGCAGCGGGCTTCATGTCGCAGCCAGGAGGAGAAATCTAGGAGGTTATAGGAAAGGGGACCTGGTCTGCTCAAACTCATGCTTCTCTTAAACTGGCAGAATTGCTCACTAGGTAGTTTCTCTAATAGCCTCTCAACATGTGAGCCACAAGTAAGCTCCGAGAGGCCTTCATGGCCCATGGACTGGAGGAGACCCACTAAGGCCTGTACTCTAAGGGAAAACTGATCTAGACCTCTACCATCACCTATCCGGATAGCAGGCATCTCCATTATAGCCCGGAGCTCTCTCAGAGCAAGCTGTCTGGGTTGACCATAACGCTCATCTAGGGCCCGAATAGCTTGAGTGTAGGGATCTTGGGCATGGACATAAGCTAATGCAAGTCGCCTCGCCTGATCTACCTTTAAGTGATCCAGTAAGATGTGGTATTTATACTGCTCAGACTCTCCTGGGTCTAACAGGTTAGATAGGGCCATCTTTAACATCATATACTGGCTTTCATCCTCACTAGTAAGATAAGGAAATGAGGGACCTTCTACCTTTCTATATGACTGCAATCGGCCTGAAGGAGGAGCTAAATGGCCTGGAGGGGCCACAGAAGTAAGGTGGTGAGGCTGCACATCGCGGGACTGGTACACTGACTGAGCAGAGCGGGCCATTGCTGCAGGGACAGTTTGAGGTGGCAACGTGTAGGCTGGGAGCAAGGGGTTACGTGAGACTGAGACTTGAGAGGTGGCAGGAAACTGACTATGGTCAAGAGGATTCGTAGGCTGCCAGGACTGAGCTAGGGGCTGAATGGAAGAGGCACGGCTTACAGGAGGGGGAAAAGAAAGCTGCTGCTGAGGTGGGGGAGGAAAGGGCCTATGGTCACTTGTGGTAGCCTGAGGTGGCATTGCAGCAGGCTGGGCTGGTGATGCTACTAACTGAGGGCCAAGGTTATCAGGGCAAGGGAATGGCAGTGAACGAGATCGTGAGGACTGGCCACTAAGCATACAGTGCTGGATTAGTCTACCTTGATTTCTTACTTCTACGAGTAACTGCTGTAAGAGCTCAGTTTGAGGGTCAGGAATCAAGGCTGAGGCTCTTCCAGAAGAGACAGATGAGGGAGGGTTTGGAGAGTCTGCCTGAGTCCCTCTCTCTGTCGCTGGCTCCGGCTCTTGCGGTGGTTCCAGCTCTTCCTCTTCATCATACTCGTTGGGTAGTTGAGGTGGCTCTTCCTCCTCCTCATCCTCATGCTGTGGTTGATACTGAGGTCCAACACCAAAGATGTCTGCGGAGTAAAGAGGTTGTGGCTCTGGTGCTTCAGCAGGATGTTGTGGTCGCTGACTATATTGCAGGATAAAGTCATCGTACCGGGCAGGAAGCTGGGCTTGGCGGCGTGGACGATCAGGCTGAAGTAGCGAGGGCAAGGAGTGACTGGACATCTCCACTGGTCATCAGTAGGCTCCGGCCTCGAAGGACCATGAAAAGGAGGTGTGAGAGGGAGGTGTAGGTGGCTGGCTTGATACCAGTGGAGGTGTCGGTGAGAACAGTTCAGTCCAGTCACTTGTAATTCCACAATCCTTTTTATTGATGCTACATCCAGTATGGTTATGGTTGTGTGTGTATGACTGTCTGGATAGGAGCAGGTATGTGTGTGTGTGGTCTCTAAGAGGGAAAGGGATATGGGATACAATTAGCTCCATAATGCCACAATACAAGGCCACAATTCAATTAAACAACAAACATTTACACTAGAACATAGAATGCAGTAAATAATCAAATGAATTAAATTAACAACATTCATTGAAGAAAAACATGACTTACATAGTTCAAAAAACGCACACAAGGCAGGACACGACATTCGCAGCAGCAACGAACAAGGATTCCTCCATGTGGCTTGAACAAAGGAAGGGCTGTGGGCACAGGTGTTGCCTAATAAAGTCTGTGGCTGATTGGGCTAATTGGTTGGAGCTGCAGTGGACTGAATGGGGAAATGAGTGTCAAAGGAGAAGAGGGCGTGGCAATAGCTCTGCAAATGCAGCACAGAGCTGAAACTTCCAAACAAACAGGCTTAACAAACGCTGGCCGTCTATGCAATCCCTGCAGTGCTACTAGCAGCAAGGCTATCTACATTCAAAGTGGGTAACGTTAGCGCTAATGGCTACGAATTTGCAGCTAACACACAATGGACACGATATTAAGCGATTTTGGTGAATAATAAGCAAAGCTCACCAATTTAACCTTAAAGCTCATGTTCACGTAGTTGTGCATGTTTAAAAGAACCTACAAGCTAACCGTAGCTACTACCCAGCTTGTCTGGCACGTTTCAGGTTGTCAGAATTTCAGAGTAAACTAAGTTTGTAAACTTTCATGTTTAATACAGGCCTAAATATTTAGCAGACTAAAATGACATCAACACCAGTTTACATTTAAAATGATACTTGTATAATGTACTTACCAATAATCACAAAGACGGTGCAGCCTGTAGTCTTCCACTCTGCATAATCACATAACGTAGAGTTGCACTTGCAGGTTTATGTGGGGGGAAAGTGTTCCGTTAGTTGTGGCGCGTCAGGTCTGCGCAGCTCCTGCGAATCTGGCCCACACCCGCCGGGCGGACTAAATTCAGTTGTGGCGCGTCTGGTCTGCGAAGCTGCCCCGGATAGGCGCCGCACCCGCTGGATGGACTGTCACAGTCAGAAGCTAAATACAAGTCTGGCGCAAAGTTGGTGCAGATCTGCATAGTGAGTGCGACTGCTGCGCGAATCTGCTGATTCAAAAACGGATCTGGCACAGATGTAAATGCTGTCTGGGTTGGCTACTGAACGCAAATCAGCAGGAGAGAGAATGCACGTAGCCTACGCAGCGTGTAGCGCAATGTGTAGGCTATTTGGTTACCAACTAACACTGTTAGCCAACTAACTTAAGACTTCAGTGCCATAATATACAACGTTTTTTACACAACAAATACAGAAAGGATGGAGGCAGCAAAAGTAGAGAAGTCATTTCAGATGGGGCAAGAACAAGGTGAATTTGTATGCTTGTCAAAACGTAGTCCTACCCTGCATTAGGAGCTGATCATCATACCAAACACACTTGCTATTTAAAGTCATACACCACGGTAAACTAAAACTAAAATGTTACAAAGGTGGCAAAAATAATATACGGTATTATTAGCCACGACATTACTAGGCTATGAATCGTTCGTTCATTTTTTTAAATTTTTTTTGGGGTGGGGGTGGGGGGGGTGGGGGGGTTACAAACTTATTCAAAATCATCCCCCCCTCTGGTTTTTACACAAATCGCACCCTGGTTACAGTGCAGTTATTTTACAACAGAACAAAGCAGTTTGGCACAGGAACTGCTACAAATCCACCTGTAACAGTGATCATCTGCAGCATGCTAAGATTCGCTACTAGAAATCATGTGAAGCAGGCAGGACTCAGTGTCTTCAGAAAAGACGTGGTAGACCATCTTCTGAACCTGCAGCAACACCTGCAACTGCATCAAGTCCATCTAGAGGGACTTTGTACACTTGTTCAGCAGCAGCTGCTGCCAGCATAGATAAGTGCTTCTTCTGTCAGAAGCAGACAAAAGAGCGTCTTCATGAGGTGTCCTCTTTCAAGTAATATTTTGAAGTCAATGACTTTTAACAGGTAGCCAGTGTAAAGATATGCTAGGATGGGGGAAATATGTTCATATTTTGTGTGTGTGTGAGCAGCTGCATTTTGAATAAGCTGTAAGCTCTTTAGACAGGTATTATTACAGCCAGCATAATAGCATTGCAATAGTCTATCCTTGAGATGACAAAACATTAATTTCTCGGCATCTGGTAAGGATAAGGACTTCCTTATCTTTGAAATGTTCCTTAAATGGTAAAATTAAGTTTTGCTGATCTGTTTTATGTGATTACTTAGTGCTAGGTCTTGGTCAATTATAACTCCCAGGTTTTTAACACTTGTGGATGAGGTCAGTGGAAGATCACTATATGTAGCCTGTGATGTGGATAGGATATCCTTCATCTTTTTAGAACCTAAAACCATGACTTCTGTTTTATCTGTTCAAAAGCAGGAAATTATTTGTCATCCATGTCTTTATATCTCTTATACATGTGTCAAGTTTGGCTAACAGGGTTAATTCAACAGGTTTTATGGAGAGATATAGTTATGTATCATTTGCTAAACAACAGGGGGCCCCAGTACTGAGCCTTGAGGCACTTTGACCATAATCTGGGTAGATGGTTTATTATGGACCTGTACAAATTGTTGACGGTTAGGAAGGTATGATCTAAACCAAGTGCTGAGTCTTTGATGCCTATCAAATTTTCAAGCCTAAGTAGTATGTCATGGTCTATGGTGTCAAAGGCAGCGCTGAGGTCCAGGAGGACCAGTATCGATACAAGGCTAGGTTTTTTGAGGGAGGGCTTAATAACAGATGTCTTAAACAACTGCGGTACATGCCCTGATAGAATTATTTATAATCTAGAGCAAAACATTATCCAGGAAGGGGAGACCAGTCTTAAGAAGGTGAGTACAAATAGGGTTTAGTAGACTAGTTGTAGATTTTGATGAGGAAATTGTGGAGGTGAGATCTAATATGTTGTGTATATGTGTAACGGATGCCAGCTAGCTTAGCTGTGCTTGTGGAACGTTGGTAAACCTCACTCCCCGACACCTCAAGAGTGCTGCTGGCATGCGAGCCAGTAGCCTGGGCTATTGGCTCAATTGTTAGTGCACTCGCCTCCCAATCCGAGATGCTGCTGTTCGCGGGTTCGAGTCCGGGCGTGTGCAGGGCTGAATCCCGCAGGTTCAACACAATGCAGGTTACATTGGTGCCGTGACCCGGATCGGGAGTGAGGTTTAGGGGGGTGAGTGTAACGGATGCCAGCTAGCTTAGCTGTGCTTGTGGAACGTTGGTAAACCTCACTCCCCGACGCCTCAAGAGTGCTGCTGGCATGCGAGCTAGTAGCCTGGGCTATTGGCTCAATTGTTAGCACGCTCGCCTCCCGATCCGAGGTGCTGCTGTTCGCGGGTTCAAGTCCGGGCGTGTGCAGGGCTGAATCGCGCAGGTTCAACACAACGCAGGTTACATGTAAATGAATTAAATGTTGTTTGAGGTATCATTTGTGATTTTGCTATCTTTCAGCAATGGAGTATTTGGTGAAACTGATTGGTTATTGATCTTATCTCTAATTGTTTGACATACAATCATAATACTGACATACAATCATACTGTTGAAAATAAGAACATAACTGTTTTGTGAACTTTATTCAACATAGCCAGTGATTTAGGCGAAATTTATGGTGTTAATTATAGTGATTATACAATTTCACAAAAATAGGGTTAAAACAGTTTAAAAAAAAGGAAAACATAATTTTTCTCCATGTTCAATGACCTCTAAAGACAGTCCAACCACTCTCCAAAAATTAACATTTCAATCCCACAGAAACCACATAGGCCCCCTGACTATAGAGCTGATACAGTTCTTCTTTTTCTTTTATCCTTCTTTGACCTCAAGTAAAGGACAATTGTAAGCTATGTGTTTTTATATACTTAATTTGAAGAGCCCACTTGGATTTTCTGCAATGAAATAAAGGCTTTAGGTCTATTACACAACACATTAATAGATAGATCAGGCTAGGTCTATTATACAATACACTAGTGTACTGTACAAGTACAAATAACCTGTACATGATCCTGTACATTTCAAAGTTGTTCAGCCCGAGGACTTTTGACTATTATTAGGCACACTGTTTTCTTGTTTTGCTTCCATTCGTGTGTGTGTGTGTGTGTGTGTTACCAAGCATTGGAAGCAAGGGTGCAACTATACACAGTTGCACTCGGTCCTGGGGATGCACACAATATACTGTACCATACTACTGTACTTGGTTTGTATTTGGTAAAGCGAATGGCATTGGTAGCAGGAACGCTGGGTGGACTGGCAAGCACAAAGCACCAAGCATGCATGTCAGCAAGCACCAGGTAGAATATATACAGTAGGCCCCTCCTGCCAGACCCTGTATAACCAACCTAGTAATCAACAGGTGAGATGAACAGAAAAACAAAGGACATAGGAAGGTCACCAGAGGTAGGCAAAGTTTAGGCCGCTGTTATTATCTAGACGCCCACCAGGTTTGGGAACACGTAACAGCGCACCTTGTGAGAAACATTGTAATGGAAATAATTAATATGGGACGCGCTTATAGTAATAAGTTATGGGATAGTGCCACAGTAAATGACGAATGAATAGGCTAGGGCCCGTTGGCACACCCGGGCCCGGTGTGAAGTTGTTACGCTATGTTATTGTTAGAAATATATCTGACAAAAACACACACTTTCACATTCGCTCATGCGCACACATACACGCTTACTGTACACTAAACATGTTCTTTATCTCTCTGCCTGTTCATTGCTGTTTTTCCACTCAGAGGTGTGAATTTAAGTGTCAGAAAACAGGAAAACTTGAGGTTGCTAACCCACTACACAGCATAATGTAATATCAACCCTAATACCCAGAAACCACCTTCTCCATTTCCACAGAAATCACCTTCTCCTTTGAACAGACAGAAGTATTTATGTAAATTACTTGTACATGTGGATATCATATGATTATTAATAATAAACATTGAAATCTATCTATTAATTCCAGGAACATATGTCTGTCTGTGTGTTGTTTGGATGCGAAATTCAAGGGATAACATTAAACGTTGTTGTTAAGCATGTGTGTGTCGTTACAATGGGGTGTGCTGACAGTAAAAATGTCAACATTAATTTTCTACACACCATTAACAACGTTAAAGTGTATATGTCAGGTTAAAAACATTTTTGACAAATGTAGGGACATAAAGCAAGATGGTAGTGAGTAGTGATTTTTCTTAAAAAATCAACTTTAAATACAGTACAATAGAACAATATTTACAGTTATTTTTATAACTGAATTTATGAACATTCCAGGAAACATTCCAGACACAATGATGACCTCATAAGATGGAGTCCAGCAAAGTTGGTCAATTAAAACACATGGGATAAGGGATCATACAGTAGGTTTTTTTACACTGATGAGGATAAAAACATGACTTCATTCCAGTATGTCATGCTAGAGTCTACTACCTGCCTGACATAAAAATATCCTGATACAGTTTTTCTTTACTGGCAACCATTATTGATCTTAAAATGTGATGAAGAGAATATGGGTAAGTAGCAATGCTTGAAAATGCCAGTTGTGTCACTTGCCATCACATATAGGCCATTATATAGCCTAAACTAAGTAGAATCAGTAAGCAACTCATGTGTCTGTGTTCAGCCAACCATGGGCATATATGCTTCCTGCTTTAGAGACCTGCCTATAAAACAGTGTATATAGGCTACCACACATTTGCTCTTTATATATCCATCTGCTTATCAACTAATGTTAGCTATAGACAGACTATTAATTTGCTTACTCATTCTACTTAACTTGTTGTATATGAAAGCCTATGTGATGGAAAATGACACAACTGCCATTTTGAAGCCATGATGCATACTAATAGTGATCCGATCCTACTCACACCCCTAATCAATTTCTCACCGATGGCCATGATTTACCTAAATTGTGTAGCCTATTCGCCTTTACTTTGTCCCTGCCAGTCAGTCTCATGCTTATGAACCACTGGTATGTCATAGAGGACATATTTGGCGTAAAGGTGTAAAAGAAAATGCAGTTAAAACCCATTCTCCCCTATGCTCAACTTTGCTGGACTCCCTCTTATGAGGTAAATATTGTTCTAGTGTATTTAAAGTTGATTTTTCAAGAAAAAACACTACTCACTACTATTCATGCCCCTTCATTTGTCAAAAATGTTTTTTAACCTGACATATACACTTTAAACAGTGAGACTATTCATCCATCTGGGGATAGTTCCTTATATCTGTTTTTATCTCTCTGCCCTCTCATTGCTGTTTTTCACTCAGAGGTGTGAATAAGTCAAGTGTCAGAAAACAGGAAAGCCTGCGAACCCACAGCAGTAACCCCCCCCCCCCCCCCCCCATTGGTTTGGAAATACTCTGTCAGCAGAAACCACTTTCCACATTTACCAGTGGGAGAAAGTAATGAAAGCAGTGTTCGAATTATACCGTCAGCTTCAGGGGGTACAGCTATTTCGACTAGTGACGTCACTCTCCATTGGCTTACACACATGATTTCACACATGTGGTTCACAGTCAACTTTCCTTCGAATTATAGGTCAAATGACCGTGGCTGGCTGGCCGACAAGTTAAAAGAAACTACTGTAATCATACTAGCAAGCACAATATACCTTACACGAAATGGGAAGGGTTGAATTTGGGTAAACACTGTTTCAAGGTGCGCCCTGTGCGTAATATTTTTTGGTATAGCAGTGCAATCCAAACCTGGAAATGCATAGACCAATAGCACAGAGATGGGCCTGTGAGGAGGTGATCTTCCCCCTCCTCACTGCCACGCTGTGAACTCTTGATAGAGTAGCGTTTTGCGAGGTTACTCGCAGCAGGTACCCTTGTTACGTTGCGCAAGCAAAGCGCAACGCGGATTTCGGATTCACATTCATATTTACGCACACTCGCATACACTCACACACATACACGTACGAAACACACCAGGACTTTGATGGACAATGTAATGCTTGTGGACAATGTTTGTATGTTTGCTGGGAACTTGGGCAACATGCCAGGACTGGGGAAAAGTTTGTGGACTTGTAGGGGGGAAGCGGGGGAATGTTTGTCCGGGCGGCGCCATTGCAACAGCCTCGCATTTTTGACGTTTTCACGCACAGAGCTCCGCGACAGTAAAACGCACTAATTTATCATTTCTCCCTTCTGCCACAAAGTAATTTACATACCATCTTTGACACATAGTGAGGGCCCCACTGCCATGTCTCATTTTCCACACATTTTCCACCGTTAATTTCCCCATAGCCGCGAACACAAGCATACCCAACTTACCTGTCTGCCGCTTCCAGCTCAACTGCCCATGCGAAGCGCACTCGCTGGGAGTGGAGGGGTTTTCTCTCCAGCCTTGGAGCTGTGGGAGCGTGCATTGTGAACATTGGGGGGGGGATGGCGTGCATTTAGCCATGATATGAATGTTTATTCCCTTGTTGTTATGTTGTTATGAATGTATATTGGTGGTGGATAATCGCGATTATGTATATTTTGATTTAGAGGGATTTATTGTTTGTGTAAATACTTTTGTGTGATATACTTACCTGTACGGGGGAAATGGGGTGAGCCACTTGGCTCTGATTGATGTCAATTTGGAAGGGAGGGGTTTCCTTGTTAAAAAGGGAGCCTCATTTCTGTTTGGGAGAGCAATGGGGTAAGAGCTAAATGCTGATGTGCTGTAAGTACAAGGATCTGCTGACTTGTGTTTTTTTTACTGGCTAAAAGATATAGTTGTTTTTGCTTGTGCCAAACCGGAAGCTACAAGCTAATAGCTAACAGCCCAGTATTTTTTTGGACATTGACTTAATTTGCATCTTTGGTTATTTTTGGATTATTTTGGGATTACATTTGGCATTTCACCCCGTGTGGGTATTTAAGGAACTGCACCTTTTGTAAGAATAAACCACAGCCTATGTTTGCACATCTTGCCTCGTGAGCCTCCTTCCACCTCCAAGTGTCCAGCCTTGCCTCACCCGAACCCAGGGTACCGCTAGCCCTTTCACATTTGGTGTCAGAAGTGTTGGGTGTTACGCCTTTTTAGAGAGGCTGGACAAGAGAGGCGGAAGACGTCGGGCAGACTGCCGAGGCGGAGGGAGCCGCAGGGTGAGCCGTGTCAGTGCCTGGCTGAGGATGGAGGGCCAGCGACTGACTTGTGACCTGGCTGGCGTGGAGGAGCTGTCCCCGGATGAGGGTGCAGAGGCCCTGACCACCGTGGGTGCAGTGTCTCAGCCAGAGGCATCGGAGATCGGGCTCCTGCATCAACTGCTGGAGAGGGCTCTGCAGTCACAGGAGAAATAGGCCTTCAAGCAGGAGAGGCGTTGGCAGAGTGTCCAGCTGCAGCTGAACCAGCTGAGGGAGGATGTGGAAGTGGACCGCAGACCATCACCAACGCCACGCCAAGACCGACAACCGGTAGTTCCAGCACCAGCTCCAGCCCCAACACCGGCTCCACTGGCCCCAACACCGGCAGTTCCAGCAGTTCCAGGCCCTACCCCTGCACCAACGCCCGCTCACCCGGCAGCACCAGCAGCACCAATGACGTGGACCAGAAGTGCCATTCCCAAGCTCAAGGACAGCGATGACATCGAGCAGTTCCTCACAACCTTCGAGCGACTGGCCACGGCATATCGCTGGCCAAGGGAGGACTGGGCCGTGTTTCTGGTGCCCTACCTCTCCGGGAAAGCTCGCTGTGCTTATGTGGCAATGGACATGGACCAAGCAACGGACTATCGGGTGAAGGAGGCCATACTTCTGAAGTACGAGATCGGCGAGGAAGTCTACCGGAGGCGCTTCCGGGAGCCTGATGTACGACCAGAAGAGACCCCCCGCGAGCTATACAACCGCCTCAAAGACCTGTTCCAAAAGTGGATTAGACCGTCTGGGAAGACGGTTGAAGAAGTGTCTGAGGTGCTCATCTTGGAACAGCTCCTTCTCACCCTGGCACCAGACATCCGCATCTGGGTGAAGGAGCGAAACCCCCAGGATGGCCAGGGAGCAGCAGACTTGGTGGAGAACTACATGGCGGCTCGTCGGGGAGTGAAGAACTTCCGTCAGGAAGCCTACACACGTCCAGCGCCGCGGGGTAAGTCTGAGGGGTTTGGTTATGGGGGTGGTCCAAAGACAGCTGTGCCCAGAATGATGCCTTTCCCTAGCTATGCCCCAGCCCAAAGCCCAAGCCCCAGCCCAAAGCCCCAGCCTCAGTTCAAGTCCAAATCTGACTCTGCACAAAGATCTGATGGCCCCATAGTGTGTTATTACTGTAAACAAGAAGGTCACATTAAGTATGACTGTCCCAATAGGAAGCCCAAATACTCCAGTCATAGCTGCATCCCAAGACCAGATGAGGGTGGTTCAGGCTTCATGGGAAAAGTTCAGACAATGCCGGTGACTGTAAATGGTAAACATGCTATGGCCCTCTTAGATTCTGGCAGCACGCAAATACTAGTACAGCCCCACCTAGTGGAGAAACGGGATTACATAGGGGGGAGGTACCTACGGGTTTTGTGCGTTAATGGGGATGAACATGAATATCCTGTTGCTGAGATCTACTTGGAAGTGCAGGGGCTGACCTATCAAGTTACTGTGGGTGTTGTTGAAGGACTTAGTCACCCAGTAGCTATTGGCCAGGACATTGTTGTGCTTCCTGATCTGCTGCACACCACAAAGCCAGTGAATCTTGTTATGACTCGGGCCCGGCGTAAAAGGCAGGCCCAAGAAACCGATCAAGACGAGGACAGGAATGCTGAACACATGGACGAGTTAGCCTGTGCCGATGCTGAAATCAGCCCTCCAGTTCGAGTGAGGACCAGAAGGACTCGACGACAGCGTAGGCAGGCCAGACTTGTGGGCAGTATGAAGAAGAATGTGACTGACTGCTTTTCAGATATTGATGTGGGTGAGGTCCCGGAGAATTTTGAGCAGATGCAGAGAGAGGATGACTCACTGAAGATAGCATTTGAGCGAGTTGCAAAGGACAGTGACAGTACAGATGTTGTTACCAACTTTTCTAGGGAATACTATGTGGTAAGAGAGGGTCTGGTGTATTACCAACCAGCAGAGGGCAGGCCAGAGCAGTTGGTGGTGCCTACAAAGCTCAGGGGGAGGGTGTTAGAAATGGGGCATGACATCCCGTGGTCTGGACACCTTAGCCTGACAAAGACCTACGATAGGATAGGCAAGGTTTTATTGGCCAGGGCTCTACACCGATGTCCAGAAGTTCTGCAAGAGTTGCCCAACCTGTCAGATAACCTCTAACCGCAAGACAACCCCATACCCCCTACAGCCCCTGCCTGTTATTGAGACCCCCTTCAGCCGCATAGCTATGGACCTTGTAAGCCCCCTAGAGAGGACCCAGAGTGCCCATAAATACATCTTAGTCATTTGTGACTACGCGACACGCTACCCAGAGGCTTTCCCTCTCCGCAAAATAGCTGCCCGTCCCATTGCCCAGGCCCTACTTCAGCTGTTTTCTAGAGTAGGTATCCCCCAGGAAGTGCTGACTGACCAGGGCACAGCCTTCCTGTCCCGTACCATGAGGCAGGTGTACCGCCTGCTTGGCATCAAGGGCATCAGGACCACCCCATACCACCCTCAGACAGATGGCCTTGTCGAGCGCTACAACCAGACTCTCAAGGCCATGCTGAGAAAGTTTGTAGCAGTGAATGGCAAGGATTGGGACTGTTGGTTGCCGTACCTTCTCTTTGCCTACAGGGAGGTGCCCCAGGCCTCCACCGGCTTCTCACCGTTTGAGCTGCTTTATGGCAGGCAGGTGAGGGGACCACTGGACGTCTTGAGAGAGACCTGGGAGGGACCAGCGACACCACAGACCCGCAGCGTCTTGGCCCATGTCCTTCAAATGAGGGACAAGATGGAGGAGATGGCTGAGGTGGTGCGGGAGAACACGGAGCAGGCCCAAACGCAGCAGAAGGCCTGGTACGACAAGGCTGCCCGGCAACGACAACTCCAGCCGGGCCAGAAAGTTCTGCTGCTTCTGCCCACCTCTGAGCAGAAGCTCCTGGCCAAGTGGCAGGGGCCGTATGAGGTGGTACGGCAGATGGGTCCAGCTACCTATGAGGTCAACCTCCCTGGGAAAAGAAAGCCAACCCAGGTGTTTCATGTCAACCTCCTAAAGGAATGGCATGACCGGGACATCAGTCTGCAGCTCCGGGTGCAGGCAGTGGCGGAAGAGGAAGAGACACCGGAGCAATTCTTCCCAACTGGCCAGCTGTCGGCAACTGTTGACCTGTCCCACCTGTCCACTCGCCAGCAGGAGGAGCTGGCACGAGTCATCCCAGCTGACCTTTTTCAGGAGAGGCCAGGTTACACCACACTGGTAGAGCACCCCCTTCCTCTGAAGGACACAACCCCGTTGCGTCAGAGGATGTACCGGGTCCCCGAACGCCTGCTGCCACACCTCAAGGCTGAGGTGGAGGAGATGTTGGCTATGGGGGTGATCGAGCGCTCAACCAGTGAGTGGAGTAACTTTCGCCGTGTCAATGCCCAGTCCAGGTTTGAAGCTTACCCCATACCGCGACTGGAGGACTTAATCGAGCGACTGGGGAAAGCGACCTTCATCACCACCTTAGACCTGTGCAAGGGATACTGGCAGGTTCCCTTGACCCAGGAAGCCAGGCCTTGCACAGCCTTTCGCACACCCCAGGGACTCTTCCAGTTCCTGGTCATGCCCTTTGGACTGCAGGTGGCACCGGCCACGTTTCAACGGCTGATGGACAGTGTATTGGCCGGCACTGACCAGTACGCAGCGGCTTATCTGGACGATATCGTGGTCTTCAGCAACTCCTGGGAAGAACATTTGCGTCACCTTGGTGACGTGCTCCGGCGCATCCAGGAGGCGGGGCTAACCATCCACCCGCGCAAGTGCGCCGTGGCCCGGGAGGAGGTGCAATACCTGGCCCACGTGATCGGCCGGGGGGTCATCCGGCCGCAGACAGACAAGGTCCAGGCGATACTGGACTGCCCCAGGCCCCGGACCCGGAAAGACATCCGGTCTTTTCTGGGCTTGGTGGGCTGGTATCGTCGGTTCGTGCCAAACTTTTCCCGGCGAGCGGCTCCTTTGTCTGACTTGACCCGGAAGTCAGGCACCAACGGGATTCCATGGGGGCCGGAACAGGAGAGGGCGTTTCAGGACCTGAAGGCGGCGCTGTGTCACGATCCAGTACTCCAGAGCCCAGATTTTACACAGCCCTTCACGCTGCAGACGGACGCGTCTGGAGTGGGGCTGGGGGCGGTGCTTCTCCAGGGGGAGGGGGAGCACAAGAAACCTGTGGCCTACATCAGCCGCAAGCTGTTTCCTCGGGAGACACGGTATGCGGTCACAGAACTTGAGTGCCTGGCGGTCAAGTGGGCGCTTGATTCCCTGAAATATTATTTGCTGGGTAGAGACCACCGTGCCTTGCAGTGGCTGGGGCGCATGAAAGATTCCAATGCCCGCATCACGCGTTGGTTCCTGGCACTGCAGCCACGCATTTTTGACGTTTTCACGCACAGAGCTCCGCGACAGTAAAACGCACTAATTTATCATTTCTCCCTTCTGCTACAAAGTAATTTACATACCATCTTTGACACGTAGTGAGGGCCCCACTGCCATGTCTCATTTTCCACACATTTTCCACCGTTAATTTCCCCATAGCCGCGAACACAAGCATACCCAACTTACCTGTCTGCCGCTTCCAGCTCAACTGCCCATGCAAAGCGCACTCGCTGGGAGTGGAGGGGTTTTCTCTCCAGCCTCGGAGCTGTGGGAGCGTGCATTGTGAACATTGGGGGGGGGGGATGGCGTGCATTTAGCCATGATATGAATGTTTATTCCCTTGTTGTTATGTTGTTATGAATGTATATTGGTGGTGGATAATCGCGATTATGTATATTTTGATTTAGAGGGATTTATTGTTTGTGTAAATACTTTTGTGTGATATACTTACCTGTACGGGGGAAATGGGGTGAGCCACTTGGCTCTGATTGATGTCAATTTGGAAGGGAGGGGTTTCCTTGTTAAAAAGGGAGCCTCATTTCTGTTTGGGAGAGCAATGGGGTAAGAGCTAAATGCTGATGTGCTGTAAGTACAAGGATCTGCTGACTTGTGTTTTTTTTACTGGCTAAAAGATATAGTTGTTTTTGCTTGTGCCAAACCGGAAGCTACAAGCTAATAGCTAACAGCCCAGTATTTTTTTGGACATTGACTTAATTTGCATCGTTGGTTATTTTTGGATTATTTTGGGATTACATTTGGCATTTCACCCCGTGTGGGTATTTATGGAACTGCACCTTTTGTAAGAATAAACACAGCCTATGTTTGCACATCTTGCCTCGTGAGCCTCCTTCCACCTCCAAGTGTCCAGCCTTGCCTCACCCGAACCCAGGGTACCGCTAGCCCTTTCACAGGGCCACAGAAAGTCTCCCTTTACATAGCCAAGTTCACCTAGCCAATGGCCTGCCTTTTAGCCTGGCGAGCCAGACCCACATTAAAATGTAGGGTCTGGGCACTCACCGTTCGCAGTGCTCAGTCCGAGGGGCGGGATAATCAGTTGTCTTTAAAATTCCCTCTGCACGCAATAGGACGCAATAGGATATTTGTTTTCAAGTAGCAGGGAATTCAAGCCAAACCGTTGCAACTCTGCCATCAATCATTATGTTAAGCCCACCAAACGACTCTATACACGATTTCAATGTCCTGATTAAGTTTCGATTTCTGGAGCTCACAAGCCAACGGAGAGTTGCTAGACTAGCCCTGGCCGCTAGGGGCGCGTCTAGATTTCTAGGCTACCTGCCTTTGTTCATTTGATTCGTTTTTCTTGGATAGCCTAAGCCTACCAAACATCAAGCAAATAAAAAAAATGACTTGTTCACGGCTGGAAAAAAATATCTTCACGTTGTTTAGCCTAGGCTCTTTAGCTGTTTAGTTGTTTAGCTCTTAGGCTTAAGATGCTTTCGGGAAACTGGGCCCTGATTTTTAAGCTAAGCAGCAGCGATGGTCGTGGCCGCTGATTGGAAGGGAGACCTCTGGTTAAACCATAGAGATCTTGCTACTCAATGTTTTTCTAAGGTTGGCTATTACTATGTTACAAAGGCAGTGAAATATTAGACAAATGTATGGTCAGCTGGCCACCGCTTGTTAACCTATATTAGGCGTTTGCAACCTACACTGTAGCCTACATTTGTTTTAATTTGTCAGTATTGTATTATAGCAAATAACACAGTCTGAACGTACCAGAGAAATGGTATAGCCCAATGAGGGTGAGGGTTTGAAAATCGTATTTCATTAGATCATACCCTGAATTGATGGTATGGTAATACTGCATTTAATTACATGCATTATTGGATAACATTAAATTGTATTAATTTTTTTCAGTACCCCCCAAACTATTATTTTCATCCCTTTTGGGAGGGTCCAAGTCTCATCTAGGGGGTACGAACCCCCCCAATACCCCCCGTAATTCGAACCATGAATGAAAGCATTAATTATGTCCAATATTCCAATATGTGGCTTAATGTTGTATATTTCTCATTAGTAAGTCACTTTGACATTAACATATGTGCCTACTTCATGAGCCTATAGGATTTCTGTACTGTTTTCCCAAACATGGATGTAAGACGCCTGGGTTGATATCACTTCTGATTTCTTGTTTTGCGTCAAACGCAATTTGCGCCATTGATTAGAGTAACCTGGATGTCTCCTGACTCTGGCACTGTGTGATTCTCTATCTTTTGCCACAATATGTTGTGTATTTAAACTCTGGATAATTCTGTGTCAAGACTGAGACGCATATTCTGAGGTGCATTGTTCTTTGTGTGTGCCTCTGTCCGGTCTGTATCTTGATTGTACTTCTTCTCTGTGACTGGATCTTGTTTCTCACTTTGGTATGCTATATTTTTTACCAACACCAGACAGAGATATGTATATGTATAATTTAAATTGAATCTAAGATTCTGACCATATTGTCTTATATTTCTTCATTTCAACTACACAGAAATATAATTGCTCTTGTTTAAGTCCAATTTATAATCGTGAAAAAATCAGCTTAAAAATCAGCTAACTTATCAGCTATAGAGTGTCCCAGTGACGCCACTTCTGTTTGCCTCCATGGGACCTATCTTTCAAAAAATTTTGGAACGCCAGTCTATGGCGAAAAAGAAATTATTTTCTGCTCCCGGTTGACTTGTGCCTTGATTTACCCATATGATGTTTGTCAATTTTAAAGACAATTTTTCATGTAAAGACATTTGCAGTTTGTTTCGTAACTATTGAATTACAACATTGTGAAAGATCGTAATTCCAATGACTACAAACCCATCAGTCGCGCTAGTGACGTTAGCTCATTCACAGCCACACTAGATTGTACAAGCATACCAGCAACAGGTCTTAATTGCGCTTTCCTTGCCGATGAAAATACCATGAGTCAGAGGATTAAACACATCAGGTAAGTTGTATTCGTCCATAGACTGTACATTAGATACTGTTAAGTGACATAGCAGGCAGCAAGATGCAACCGTTAACTAGCATAACAGCTAATCTCATCGTTTCATTACGTTGGTGACGTACATCGTTCGAGACGAGAGATGTAGTCGACTGAGCGGATTCGCACAAAACCAACATAACTTTTGAAGTCTATCGAACAACAGTACTTTGTTGACGTGAAAAATTATCTTTTAAATTCACACACATCATATGTGAAATTCGTGGCCCAATTCAAACTGGACCAAAAAATAATTGTTATCTCTCCATACTCCCGTTCATATTTTTTGAAAGATAGGTCCCTTGTAGCGGAAGTAAAACGGAAGTCACTGGGACACTCTTGTCACACTTGACACTCTGAGAACCTGTAGCTTTCGTAGGAAGCAGTCAAGATAACTGTGTGATGTACTGACAAAGAGCTACAGAGGCTAGAATATAGTTTTTTCTTTCTGCCGGATTACAAGCATCTCTGAACTGACCACATTTCAGCCCTCTAGGTCACTTGATATCCCTTAGAAACACAACTGAGCCCTAGCACCAGGTCTTGTGAAGCTGTGTGCAAAAGTTGATCAATATAGAATGAAAATATGAGTGCTTTAGACTATTATTTGCCAAGGTATGCCCATGCGTTTTGTAAAATGCCTATGGATACTCCCCATAGGACTTTTTGTTATCCAAAATGCATACTGACAATCAAATGCTTACTGCACATGAACTCCTTTGTGTAGAAGCATAATCCTGGTCTCAAATGAAAGGTAACACTTTGAGGTTTCTTGTGGACTATTTAGATTGTATGTCAGGTGTTCTGATATAGACTGACTACACAAAATATGGAATAATTACAAAAAAGTCTCTATTTTTGCATTTACTTGGTTGGTTCAATGAGTGTGTATAAGATAGACTATACATCTGTACAACTAATATTGGATAATACAACATGAGGATTCAATTTCTATGGATTCTTGTGAATATTTCAGTACCCAATATGAGGCATCTACTTATTGTGCTGCAGCTACACTGCAGCCAGAAGTCAGGGTATCACCAAAAGCGGAGGAGGGGGAGGGGGGCATTTTGGATCAAATTTAATTGACACATAATAAAATTAATCTGAGAATGTAAAGCACTATACAGATTGTACATGAAAAAAGTTGTCATTTTTGGATTCCCAAGAGTCAATAGCAATATGGTGCATACAATTGATTTAGAATGTTGGGGGGAGGTGGTGGAGGGGGGTAACCGTCCCGCCGGCGGGACACTGAAAGCCTTTCTACAATATTGCTGCAGTAGAAAAGAACAGCAATGGCTAATCAGCAATGGTCAGGAATGGTACTAAAATATATTTTTGTTCATCAGGAAAACTCAATTCGCCTTATTCACATGGCGGCCATTGGCGGCTAAAACGAGGCTACAGGGTACACAAACCATAGGATTGTTATGTTCTATGCATTCACCTGTAGGTGGCATTAATTATATAGTAAGTGTACCCTGTAGCCTCGTTTTGGTTTAAACAATGGCCGCCGTGTGAATAAGGCGAATACTCCCTTTACTTTGCTGTTTGCATCTTTTTGTACATTAAAAACCAATAGGTCGCGACCGCAAAAGGGATGCTATCTCTATAGGTAGATATGAACAACGTATGACTTATGGCCTGAAAAAAGTTCAGTCAAACGATTTTTTTTCACTTTAATCCCTGTAAATTGCGTTTATCCACTTATAAAATACAGTTCTTAAACAATTCTAAATTAAGCTTATGTCCTTTTACAATTGTGTATTTCATATTGTTAGTTTCATATTGTTGAATCTGGCCTGCGCAACACAGTTTATCCTTATTGCGCAACATTATGGTATCAGTGACCAATCGTCTTGCGGCAGAAGCATCAAAGATTAGTCACACGAGTAAATGAGTTTGGATAATCAATGTTTTTTTAAATGGATATACACCGATTTCTGAAGTGTCAAGACAACATCCCTCCTACTGATTATGCCAGAAAACAGCCTCGACTACAAGCCCAGAGTGAGCCCCAGAAACGTCTCTGGTGCGCTGCACATTTATGCCACTGAGGCACGGCGTTGACATTATTAGGCTACTTCAGACACAAAGTTCCTCTACCTTTCTCAATTAGCTTAAGTTACAAATAAAATTAAGTCTGATAGATAACTGGTTGTTATCTCATGCATTCTTTGGCATTTAAGCCACTGAAAGCTAGTGACAAGCTCCCTTTGTTAGTCAGCTAGTTAAAGTTAGGCTATAATATTAACCACAGGAAACCGTGTTTGCGATGTAACCTGAAATTAAGTTTAATTTATCATAATTAGCTCACCAATAAAATACAATCTTGGGTACAAAGTCATCATAACTAATTGTGGATGATGCTACTATAGCATTCCGACTCCTACACAGTTAATGCAGAACCATAAGCATGTGTTTGTGGTTTGCTTGATTTTTTTTTTCATTTCCATTTTCCTCTGAGTTTTTTGACCAGAGCCACTTTGGCAGTCCTTCACACATCCATCAAACCCATATCACACTTAGGTTGAGGTGAAGTGTGCGTGTGTGAGTGTGAAAGAGAGGTGGTGTGTGTGTGTGTTTGTTGCATTTCTTGATAACTAACAGCTACAAACAGGTCATTCTTACCAAGAAACGAAGTTTTTTTTTTAGTTTTTGTGGTTGAGGAGTGTGAAGTGCGTCTAGAGGAACATGCCACCGTTTTATGAAATTAGGTTATTCACCGTCTCTCCCTAGAGACACCGCATGTCATGTAAATGAGTTTGGATAATGAATGGATTTTTTTATATAGATATACACTGTGTTAGGTGCTGGACCTCCTCCCTGCAGGCTGTCTCATCATTGTTGCTGATGAGACCAATCACTGTAGTGTCGTCTGCAAACTTGACAATGGTGGTAGAGCCATGTACAGGTATGCAGTCGTAGGTGAAGAGGGAGTAAAGGGTTGAGGAGGTGAGGTCTGTTGGTTAGGAAGTCCAGAATCCAGTTTCAGAGGGAGGTATTGATGCCCAGTTCACTGAGTTTGGTGGTCAGTTTGGAGGGGATAATGGTGTTGAATGCTGAACTGAAGTCAATGAACAGCATTCTCACATACAGTAGGTGTTGCTATCAAGGAGGACAGGGCGGTGTGGGTCAAGGAGGGACAGGGGGCAGAGTGAAGTGCTGTATGGCATCCTCCGTGCTCCTGTTCTGACGGTAGGCAAATTGGTAGGGGTCCAGTGAGGGTGGTAAACAGGTCTTGAGGTGGGCCAGGACCAGCCTCTCGAAGCACTCGTTATTATATAGTTATTCATCTAGCTATTAATTCACAGGACATTCAATCATTTTACTCACACAAAACGTTATGAAGAAATATGGGTGACACTTTACGGTAAAGGAACATGAATTATCAGCATATCTGACATGAGTTCATATACTCTCATTCATAATGACCTCATGTATGAACAACATATCAACTAAAGCATTAGGTGCGATGGGTACATCATTATGAATTATGATTTCTTAATGATCATCATGATTACTAGCCTGACGAGCCATACCCACATCAAGATGTAGGGTCTGGGAACTATCCAAGAGGTGGGATAAACGGTTGTCTTTCAAATTTCCTCTGCACGCAATAGGACTCATCAAATGCATGGGACTCAAAAGCAACTCATGAGTCCCATGCATTTTCCCACGCGGAGCTAGTTGACTAGTAGATCAAACTTTTGCCAATTTAAGTCTCGAGTCGCGATTCAAAGATTGCTGTTCCTCAGTAACAGCATCCATCTTCTCTGTTTTCAAGTAGCAGGGAATTCATGTGGAACCGTCGCCGACACCATACACGATGTGATTGGCCTGATAGAAGTATAATTTTTCCAGCTCACAAGCCAACGGAGAGTTGCTAGACTACCCTGGCTGCAAATTAAATGTGCTGCCACTAGGGTGCGTCTAGATTTCTAGGCTACATGATTACATGAATTTAAGGTTAATTGCTCATGCGTTAATTATGTGTGTGGCCCCTTAACTGAAGTGGTGAATAATGACTTGTGTCATAAGAACTGTCATATAGGGATTGTCAAAGTTATTTTTTTTTTTCCCCGTCATCTACTTCCTGAATTTTTGGTCAACGATACCCGGGACACCGAACCACCGGGGCACATGAAATTTGGTGGGTATGTAGCCCCACTAGACTTTTACGGAAAAATTTCGTTTCGTCCCCGTGCTGGGCCCCCCGAACCGCAAAAAAAGCAGTTTTTCCTAAATAACTACCTGAACCGTGGCACTGAGGATAAAGAATCTTTTATGGTATGTTGGTCTCAAGGGCCCACATCAACCTGGCCCATAATCACTCATTTGTGATTTGCACCCCCCCGGTAAAAAATGAAAATGCAATATTATTCTGCTTTAATCGCCCCTATCTTCAGTTAAGATGTTCAGAACTGCACCAAATTTTATGTGTATGATTGACCTGGCATTCTCTGGGGGTATGCCAAGTTTCGTAGAATTTCATCCATGGGGGGGTCTAAAAAAAATAGGTTATGTGCACATTTAGTGACTGTACACTCATTGGCCTGTAGATGGCGGTGCACACATATACACATGCACACACATAGGCACCCACATACTATCGGTATTAGAACGGCCGATACATAATTACAAATTCAGTAGGATTAAAAGAAAGCCAAAATAAATATTCATCATCATCATCATGGCTGCATTTCCAGTATTGGCGATAAGTAGTCGTTTGTCCACTAGATGGCGCATCGTTGCAGTGAGACGTAATTTTGTTGGAAGTTAAAAGTGGGTTGGAAAAAACAATGGACGCTTCCTACAAGGACTAGTTTACCGCAGAGAACGTCTAATAAGGATAGGACGATGTTCACATGAAATGTAATTCCCATTTCTTCTTGAAGCCGAAATAAATCTGAGGATGTTTATCGGACATGCTTGGTTTTTACTGCAGGTATGTTAATCTTATAATATCAATAAGGACTGCACTGTAATTGTATCTTTCGACTGTCATTTGTTGCACGTGCTACAAAAATAATTATGTGCAATGGAAGATTTACCAACGTTACACCGGTCTGATACAATTTCGCCTATACATGCGTGAGACTGAGACGCCTGTTTATTTTGTTTTAAGTGCGTGCAGGGTGTGAGAGGGGAATCGATGTGCTTTGATTCCAGCTTGGTAGTTGTAGTCTGTGAAATTAAAAAGCATGTGTGTGTGAAGTATCCAGACACCTTCATTTCATTATGGCTGCTTTAGCAACACACCTTAAGCTACTGTGTAGTGGGTCCCATTTAGAAGTGGCTACTTCATTCGCGCTTTCCTTGACTCATGGAGCTGCGTTAATTTTATTACAACTTTTCGCCACGATATGGCAGTTTAAGTCTGCTTGATACTGTAATTGGCGTAAGCCATTGGTTTCCAAAGGAGATTTTATTTGTGTCGCCAGCATAGCCTATTGACAATTTATGTTGTAAATAGGCCTACCTTATAAGCCTACCTGTAGCTTAGGGAAGCTAACAGCTTTCTATTAGGATCTAGTTTGTTAGTTACAGTTTTGTCATAACTCCCTGATGCATTTCTGCATTTAGAATAGCCAGAGCGTGGATATCTCAATCGGAAAATTAAACAATATCGGGCGCCTATGGACTAGGCTGCCTGATCTGCCCGCTATTTATTTTTTGATTTCTTAAAAGATTGAGCTTGGTCTGGTGAAAGCCAGACTAGCCATGGACCTCAGTTACACAATGCAAGGGAACATGAATCAGCTTATATTTGCACGAACAATAACGGACAACAGCTCTTCAACTTTGGCCCGTTAAAATGAACAGTCTAGCGACGCATTTCATCAAGGCCCATTTGGACATGTCAGTTATTTGCACCACTGGTTGGATGTAAAACAGCATTTCGTTTCAGACTACTGTTACTTCATTTGTGCATTAACAATAATGTTCCAGACTACTGTTACTTAATTTGTGCATTGACAATAAAGTAGCCTATCACATGAACTAAAGATGACTAAAATGTTATGTAGAAGAAGAAACATTCACAAAAAATCCATCCATCCAAAAATGACCTTTGTTTTTGATAGCTGTTGAAAACGGCATGGAACTGACAGATGTTTTTGTTTATAAATAAATAAATAAATAAATAACATTATGCTGATACCTTTTGCTTTTCCCAAATACAATGTAGCCTACAGGTGTAAGTGACCTTTCATCAATCCAGTTGCCATGGATGAACTGGGATGAACTGCCCTACTTGTGATTGTTTAGAGATTTTAAAGGTTTTATAACAATGCTACATCTTCTTTGGCTATTCTACAATCTATTCACCTTTTCAGCACCAGTAGGCTACTTTCTGTGCAGCCGCACACACACACTCAGGCATGCCAAACAAGCATACACAAAAGTTTCAAGAGTGGGGGATGGAGTAAAATATGGAGACAAATTGAAGTGTGATTTCTTTTCGCGGAACGGATACAGGACTGAGCGGCGGTCATATTTTGTACCGCTATGCGTTACATCTAGTTCATAATGATGTGCCTCACCTTACCTAAGCCAAACCCACAGGCAGTTCGATTGTGACTTTGTTTGTGACACTCCTGCTAGTAAACTGGAAAGAGCTAAAAATATAAGTGTAATGGTCACTTAACATTGATGTAGCCCATGTAATAGGTTTCCAAGCGGTCTGCTTCCCCCAAAATAGGGGCGGGAACGTAGCAAATTCAAATTCATGCCTGTGTAACATAATCCCTCTCTGAGCCACGCCCTCTGTTCACTGGTTGGTTGGTGGCTTTCGGTAGATTTTCTACACAATAAATCCAAAGAGAGCTCAACTGTACCAGTCTCAGTACTGAAGCGAAACAAAATTGAGGTCTTGAAAAGCACCATGAATTGCCGAAAAAGGTGGGCATTGGAGAACTCACAGAGGAAACAAATCTTCAGACACATATGTCTGTAGAATTTACAATGTGCACAGTGACTGTACACAGTGACACAATGTGATTTGGTCATATAGTTGAATGATGGAACTTCTAATGAGACAGAATTTAGACCATGTGGATTGGTGTGTACAATTTATGATTATAAATTAATAATTTAAATAAACTTTACATTTGATCACATCTTTCTTGACCCTCAAAAAACATAAGTCTCATTCGTCAAATATGCCTGCTCAGTCATACAGTTTCAGCAATTTGATTTTTCAGGTAGCATAGGCATAATACTAGATTTTTTTTCTTTCTGTATCCTTGATCTAGGCTGGGTTCACCCAGCCTGATTTTATAATAACTACACACAATTCATAATTTATTAAGCCTTTGTTACTTATTAGTTAATGGTTTGTTCATCATTAGTATTTTCTAATTTATCATCTTATAAATTAGAAATTACTAATGATGAACATTATTTACTATGAACAAACCATTTATAATTGTGTGAACAAATGCTTTACTGATGATAAATTATGTATGACAAGAAATTACTAATGATGAACAAACCATTAACTAATAAGTAACAAAGGCTTAATATATGATGAATTGTGTGTGGTTATTATAAAGTGTTACCGATATTTGTACCAGACGGGGTACTAATAGGACACATTGCTGTGTGAAGATTATTTTTTATACCTGTTTTTAGTCAACTTTAGCAGAGGTGCCAATAATTCTGGAGGGTACGTAGAATGGTGGCATCTGGTAGTATATTGTTGGTCACAGCCTAAAACTCATGGTAGAAGTTTCTTGTAATAGTTTCACTACATTACTTTGCACAGACCAAAACAAACAAACCTTTACCAAACAAAATGTATCAACTTCATGTTGTAAGAATGGTATATACTTATCCACACTACATCATGAAAACATTTCTAAAACTTGCTTCTCACAAGATGAAACTATGCAAACTCATGTTCATTTTGTGGCTTTTGTGGACAAGAGTGTTATGAGACACCATGCGCACCAAAGTTTCCATGACACATATCGAAACCATGACCACCCCACCCACTTGTGTATGTATAAAAATAGGCATATAACGTGTGTATGTATAAAAATAGGCATACTGTATAACGGATCAAATAACAGCATACATTTATTTCAGTGCTCCAATATGGCACAAAAAAGCATCTCTAACATCCAAGGTTGTCTACGTTTCAGTCGGCAGACAACTAAGAGGTATGTGTTCTAATACACTTTTGAAGTAGGCTAGAAATCTGTAACTTGTTAATGGAAAACTTCCTATGGAAAAAATAGTAGTAAAATTAGCGGTATATAGGTCTGTTATGTTAACTTTCAGTCTTAGTACATTATACATTAATCCATCATATGAATTTATTTGAAGGGACAGTTACTAAGCTAATTGTTACTCATAGTCCGGCAGTCAAATGCCATAATTTAGATGAACCTGGTTTTGTGGGTTAAAGTTTTTTTTTTTTTTGCTGTTTCTTGATGCCAAGGGGTAACTTAATAAGATTAGAAAGGGTGCCCGGTGATATCCCTTGAGCAATTCTCGATATTAAGCCTTTCTTGTTCAATGTGTTGAATATAAGACGAGGCACTACAGGTGAATAGGGTAAAAAAAAAATAGCTAGCATATATCACTATGAAACTTCCCCAGTTGATTACTTAAATTAATATGAAAAAAAAAATGTATTACAAGTTTTCTGTAATTTTTAAATATGCAAATTAGGCATGATCTAATTAAATATGTGCTGATTTGCATAAACTTTAAAAAAGCTAAATCTGAACATTGGATAAAGCCAGGTTCAAAATTATTTTTTTATTGTGTTGACATATTAGATGAAAAGTCTTTGACACAGGGAATTATGGATATCTCTTTTAGTTATTCAGTAAATCAGAAAATACTGCCCAATAGCCTTAAAGGGATATTCCACTGTTTGGGGAATTAGACTCATTTTCCACCTCCCCTTGAGTTAAACAATTGAGTTTTGCCTTTCCCCAGTTCATCCAGCCGTTCTCTGAGTCTGACAGTAACACTTTTAGCTCCAGCTAATTGAATTGAAGTAATTAACAAGGTAGGGACAGCGCGATTAATCGCAGAATTTCTATAGTTAATCGTCATTAATCACATATTTTATCACATGATTATTTTGCATTTCAGAACTTTCCAGAAGTCCATATTAACAATGAAAAGCAATTATTACCAGTTTATCTTGATTCGGAATCAAATGAATGCAAAGAAAGTTAGGCTACTTAATGAACTTAACGTATTTGATCATTTCAAATCAAATTTCAAAAGATGTGCAATTTGCTTGAGACAAAACAATGTCTTCTTCAGAAATATAGCTGAATAAACTGAAACTAGATGTACCGCATAGCGGTACAAAATACGACCGCCGCTCATTCCTGTACATCCGTTCTGCGAAAATAAATCATACATCAATTTCAATTGATCTTCAATCTTCACGTCAATTTGTCTGCATCTCCTAGTCCTCTTGAAACTTTTGTGTATGCTTGTATGTGCATATACCTGTGTGTGCCTGTGTAAAAGGCTCTTCATATACAGTAATTAGTTTTGTTGTATAGAATAGAAAGAATAGCAAGAATAAAAGAGGTCTTTGTTCTGTACATTGCCACAAACTACATTGTGAGCAGTTTATGCTTAATGACTCCCCCTTTATGCAAGCAAAACATTAGACAAATATGATCAGTTACTTTAGCCTTTGAAGCCTAAACCATGCTCTTCCTTACTTAAAACACCTTTGTTGAAATGCAAGAAATTGAAGACAAACTAATGTTTCTAGCCCACCTGCATGAGACACAGAAAATGCACTACTCTATCACACCCCATAGCATTCTATTTATTTATTCACAAATGTACTGTAAAGTACTTATACATAGCTATATCCTACTGCTCTTCATACTATTCTTACTGCTCTGTTTTTATTCTTTATAGAGTGTTGTACTTTGAGAGCAAAAATTAACTGGAGTCAAATTCCTTGTTTGTTAAACATAAACCTCGCCACTAAAGCCGATTCTGATTCTGAACCCCTATTTAGCAAGCAGAAATGTTTAGGATGCATCATAGACAGGTTATCTTTCATGTATATCTATCTTCCATTAGCAAACCATCGCATTAGCAAACGTTAGCGTTGTGGCTAACTAACTTAGCTCCCGTCAGTATGGTCATAAAATAATAAGATGACAGTCGAAAGAGAAAATTACAGTGCTGTTATCAATTTGCTTAGTATTTACATTTATGTTATGTTAACTAACCTCCATCACTCAACCAATGCTAACGGTAACGGTAATTTCATTTTACCTATGGATCTAACATTAAGCTAGTTTAAGATTAACATACCTGCAGTAAACAGGATACAAGGAGGTTTATTTGTCACATACATCGTAAAGCATGTAGTGAAATTTAATTTGGTGTTCAGCTTTTTCTGTGCAAGTGTGAAGAAAGAAAGATCAAGAAATATTTTAACTAGATGTACCGCAGACCGGTACAAAATATGACCGCCACCCAGTCCAGCACATTTTTTCCACAAAAATAAATCACGCTGAAAGGCCTATATGATTCTAACTGTCTCACTAAATTGCATTATCCACACGTCCTCAATTCTCACTGATATCTGCTAGACAACAAGTACCAAAACATGATTAGTTCATAGATTTCACATGTAAAATTCATTTTATACAACCCCACCTCCATCTTGCCTGTTCATAATTCTGAATTGTTCAGAAATTCTTGAATTGTGTGCATGTGTGCATGTTCATGTTTATGTTGTGTGTGTGTGTGTGTGTGTGTGTGTGTGTGTGTGTGTGTGCGTGCGTGCGTGTGCGTGTGCGTGCGCTTGTGTGTGTGCCTGCGTATGTGCCTGTGCAAGGGTACATATGTCTACTGTGTGAGTATGTGTCATACGTATGATTACTGTGAATGTATGTGTGTGTGTGTGTATCTGTTTGTGCACATGTGTGTACATGAAATGGGTTAACATGACCCCTGGAGGCAAACATACGGAAAAAAATGGTCATCCTAGTCCCTACAGTTCTCAAGATATTCACAGAGAACTGTGTCTGCCCTACCCTCCTTTCGGGGGTCCAGTCCAGCGGGGGGGCTACAGATCAAAACGAAAAACGACTGTTCCATGCTATCCATGTGGGGTTACATGCCCACCAAGTTTTGTGTACCCCGGTCTTTCAGTGTCCCGGGAATCATTGTTGGTGTACGTCACTAAATGTACACATAAATTATTTTATTGTAGGGCCCCCCATGAACGAAAGTACACAAAACGTGGCATGCATTCGGAGGGTGTCATAATGATCCTACACTTTTAATTTCGTGCAGTTTTGACCTTGTCAGCCAGAGATATTGTGATGAAAACACCTAATTTTTTGCTTTTTAATTTTTAACTAGGTGGCGCTATACATGAAATAAGTGGTAATGGGATGGGTTGACATGCCCCGTTAAGACCAACATACATAAAAAAGGTGGACCTCCTAGGCCCTACGGTTCTCGAGATATTCACAGAAAACTGTCTCCGGCCACCTACAGGCCAGTTGGTGTATAGTAATATAAATTAATTTATTGTGTGGCCCCCCATGAACGGAATTCCACAAAATTTGGCGTGCATACAGAGGGTGTCATAATGATCATACACTTCCACGGAAATTTGGGCATGCGAAAAAGAAAAAAAATAAATAAATAAATAAAAAAAAAAAAAAAAAAAAATCTGACTAAACCTATATGACCGCCGCTTCGCTGCGTGGCGGTCATAATAATAGCAAGAGAGAATAAAAATGTGCTAATGTGTAAATGTGTTGCAGGGCACAAAACGTCCTCACTTTAGATGAGCTCACAAAATATCATTAACTAACCACTTGTAACTCCAGAGTTAATCATGAATTATAGTATTAGGAAGTGGTTTATAAAATATGTATCATCAACCTAACTAATCATTAGTGCATGTGTATGTAACAACTATTAAATAATGGAAATATTACTTCATCAAAAACATATTATTGCATCATTTATTAAGTATTAAGTATATACATATGTTAGATATAGTCTTACTTACTATGAACAAACCATTCATAACTGTGTGAGCAAATGCTTTACTGATGATAAATTATGTATGAACAATAAATTACTAATGATGAACAAACCATTAACTAATAAGTAACAATGGCTTAATAAATGATGAATTGTGTGTAGGTATTATAAAGTGTTACCCAAAAAATTATATCCAGAGAAAAGTGGATATTGAGGGGTAAAGCTCCATAGACCTCCATGCATGCGCCTGCGAGCGCCCTCAAGTGGAATCTGAGGAGGAACTGCAACCAGTCCAGAAACCGGAAGTAACCAGACAGTGCCAATTCTCTTCCTATTAGACATTCTCTGCTGTAAGCCCTTGCGTTTTCCTTGTAGGAAGTATGAGTAACAAGTCTAGAAATGCATGTGTGTCTTGCAACAAGACGCTGCGCCATCTGGTGGACAACGCCAATACTGCAGTCTAAATGAAAAATCAATACTCCGTTTTCCTTTACTGAATTTGTAATTATTTATCGGCCGTGATAATTGGCGATACCGATAGTAGACCTATGTGCGTGCCTGTGTGTGTGTGAGTGTGTAACTTGGCATACCCCCAGAGGATATCAGGTTAATCATACACATGAAATTTGGTGCAGTTCAGAACATCTCATCGGCTGATAGGGGCAGTATAATATTGCATTTTTTGGGGGGGGTGCAAATCACAAATTAATGGTTATGGGATAAGTTGATTCGGGCCCTTGAGACTAACATACCATAACAATGTTGTCATCCTCAGTGCCACATAGGTAGTTATTTAGGAAAACTGCATTTTTGGGGTTTCGGGGCACCAAGCGCGGGGTTGGTGGGGCGGGGATTTTCTGTAAAAGTCTAGTGGGGCTACATGCCCACCAAGTTTCATGTGCCCCGGTGTTTCGATGTCCTGGGAATCGTTGACCAAAAATTCAGGAAGTAGAAGTAAAACTTTGACAACCCCTTTGCCTAAAAAAATATCTCATTAAATATGCGTACATATAAACCCTTGAAGCTACAGATTTTCTGAGGTGATCACAATGTTCACAGTGACCATAATTATAAGGTCTTAGAAGAGTGTAAGCATTCTGATTTTAAATATAGAAAATGGCTAAAAAACAGTCAACCTATTACATACAACTAGTGATATTTGTCAGTTATTTATTAACCTTAACTTTAAAAGCTTACATTTCCTACCTGTTCTAAATATTGCTGTCATCACGCCAGCACCTCCAACTTTTTTCTCTCCAACAAAAGTTTACTTGGCAGCCATAGTGACCTAAGGTCAGAGCACATGGCTGTAAAGCAAGATGACGTGTGAGATCAAGAAAAGTAAGGAAATCTACTCTTTATTCTTTGTGTTGGCATGTGTCTTCTTACGTGTCATTATCATGAGTTGTAGTTTTATGTATTTAAATAATTCTAATGAATTTGTATCAGTTTTATATTTAATTTGGTGTGTATTGTATCTAGCTAGCTAGCTGCTAGTGTTTTTTTTTTTTTTGCAAAATGGGGAAAATGTCATCACCAGATTGTCTCAGACAAGTTGATGAAGTTACAATGTTTTCATGTCATGAAGTTATTCCTCACAAAGAACAGATAAGTTGGTACATACCAATTACTCAAATTTGAAACCTTAGCAGGTAGACCTTCTCTGCCTGCTATTTCCAATAGCACCTGCCAGTGCTAATGAAGGGGGTGGGGCAAATGGCAATTAATCAATCTGGCACCAGTGGAGCGTTACTTAAGAGGGGCAGCAGCCAGTAGCAATGTACAGTAGGCTCCACTGGTGTAGCCCCTGGCTGTCTGCTACCGTCAGGTATGCTGTTTCCCTGTAGACATTTGTGGTTTTCTGTTATGTATATTGTGGTGTTTTCATTGTTTAATCTTCTGTGTTCTGTTCTTTTAGGCAGCACAGTAATGCTGGTGGGGTAACATGGGTTGTGCTGCTGTCTTTTCTTGGTTTTGCTTTGGTTATTCGTTATGGTTTTTGTTTTGCTTGTCTTGTCCTTTTGTTTGTGTAACTTTTATGTTTATTTAGTAGGGAGGTGGCTCTGAGGGGGGGCTAGTCTAAGCACACGTGTGGTGTTTCTGGTGTATTGCTTATAGCTTTGCTGTGTGCCTTTGCTGTGTAACAGGTGAACCTTTCTGCATGTATGATATTTGTGTGGACTTCCATAGTTGCCACCCTCAGATCTCCACTGCCCAACCTTTTGTGTATTAATAAATCCTTTGCTTTCCTGGAATTCATGTCTCCCCTGTTAGAGGGAGAGCAGATAGCTAACAAACGTTCAGAAAAAGTCCTGATGGCAAATTTGAGGAAAAGTCGATAAAGGGGCTATTTCACACAATTTGAGGGTGCTGAATTCAAATATTTTGTTTACCTCAATTTTGAGTTTTAAGCTTGCTAATTAGCACAATAATTCACAAACTTTTTGGTTTTGCCATCAGATATCATAGGAATTGCAAAAAATAAGGCATTAATATACTCTTTATGTATCATATATGTTGTAGGACAGGAATTACCCCAATGACCCTCAAGTAGCAAATGAAAATAAGCTAAAATTAAAATATAAATTGAAATAATAGCTAAAATTCAGTATGACATTTAGAAACAAAATAGATTCCTTCATAATAAATTGATAGAATAGTAGGTGACTGCTCATGTTTCTGTAGAAAGTCCTTTGTCACAAACTATTATGAACAGCTGTCAGTCTTTACAGAGGATTTACACTGTATTTTTTTGTTTACTGTAAAGGCGACTGTGCTTGCCTAGTTAAAACATCTCACTGGTGCTCTTTCCTATCATTCATATTCCAGCCATGCAGAAAAATGGAAGAGTGAGCATGTTTGAGGAGTGCTGAAGAGTGCTATGGAGATTGCGTTACTTGCAAAAGATATCCTTTATAGTGCAACAAAAATAAATATTCTCCAGTGCATCATTACTGCATATGATGCTGAAAGGGAAGTGGACAAATCCTCAGCTATGAACTGATTAATGTCCCTGTACTGTAGCTATTGCAGATGATTATTTGTGAAGTGGAAATAAGTCTATCCTCACTCAAGTGCTGTCTAGCAATATGGAATGTCCAGTAGTGATCACTGCAAAAACGGCTCATTCAACACTCGTAATAGATGCTCAAGATTACTGTATGTATTTAGGACACCCATCTGACTGCAGCTCATTTAAGAAGTATGCAGGAAAGTTTGTAAGAAACATTTGTATTGTTATTTGATATTTGTTATGTGGTAGCAAATTATGTTATCAAAGAAATAGATCTAATGTAGGAATGCACACAGATATTGCAACATATAACGGTGTAGGCCTATCTGATTAAGACCTGAGTGGTTGAAACATACTTATTAAATTACACTGGGAGCAAAGAAGAGTATCTTCACTTTTTTCCCCTTTGCAACTGTCCAAGAAATCCCATAAACACGGGAAGGCCTAGGGTAGCCTACATCAGATGGCCTAAAGATTAGGCTCTTCTGCATAGCATTAAGTGATTTGCATGCAGTAATTTGAACACTGACCTTGATCTAGCCTACTTTGGCTATTTAAAGGTAATTTATTGCCAAAACACCACACAATATAAATTGGCTATAACAAACAATAAAGGACTTAATCACACACAAACTACTTTTTAACTGACTACAAAAATAATAATTATGTAGAAGTTTAGAAGTTTAAAACCGAGAATTGAACAAAAGTGCACCAAATTCAACACAAATGACTCAATACACTTGGAGGGGGCCTGCGTCCTTACTTTTCCAGATATTTTAGGATTTGGATATCGTTTCAGTATCGAGTATCAAGATATTTATGGCAGGTATTGTATCAAAGTAATAATTTTGGTATCGTGACAACACTATGCCAGAGCCACTCTGTTTTAGATGTCAAGGATCGGAGGCTCTACCACCAACAAGTGATGCTGCTCAATGGCATATTAGAAGAGCACATTATCAAGCTCTAATATGGAGGCAAGCACACATAATCCAGTGTTACTAAAGTAAAATGTTTTTTACTTGTCTGTTGTTGCTGACGGTAGATGCAGTTCTGCATTAGGCTTATTCCCACTATCTAAGTTCATATGTACTGTAGGATATATTCATTGAAGGTCTGTGCAACTTTTTATTGTGATGAAATACATTAAACACCACATGAGTGACTCACTATGTTAGCAATAAAATATGGTTGTGTTTTGATTAGAAATTCTGAGTTTATTACATGTTAACTGTAATCATGTTCCCATTAAATATGTTAATAAAATATAGTATGACTTCTTTAATGCTCAAACATGTATTTAGAGAACACTTTTATTTGGTTTCAGTGATTACTTTTGAAATCAAGATCCCTGCTCGTGTGGCAAGTGTGCACACAAGAATGGGTGTCTCTTCCGGGTAACTGTATCCGTTGTTGCAAGTATACTGCAAATGCAACGGAGGCTATAGTTGTAAAAATCCTATCACTGAATGAGGTCTCTCCCCATACCTGGACTCTGTTGTGAAAGTTTTACCTTGCAACACAGGGAATAAACTTGTTGTTTTGTATTTTTCACTTTAACGTTCCAATGATAATAGCAAGGTTGGATATAAACTTAGTTTTTGCCCCCAGGCAACATTGTACCATTGCGGAATGAAAATCAATATTTTACAGATATGAAGTTATAATAATAAAAATTATCATAGGAAATCATCAAAATCACTGTTATACATAGTTAAAAGCTCCATAAATCTCCCCAAACATTCTCCGGTACAGTATACATACACAACCACACACACATATCCATGAGTTTGCACACTTACACCCATGCATACTCATGTATGAGTACTGATGCACACTCATGCAAGTTACCTGCACCTGACTTTCTGAAAGTTTAGTAAGCAATTTGTCTCAAAAGAGAAACACAGGGGGTAGGCCTATAGCAAATAGAGGGAACAGTCAGGCCTCAAACTTCTGGGGCTACAGGGTAGCAAGTCTGCAGCTTCAACAAAAAGCCATGGTTGTTGGTATGATAGTCAGGGCACATACTCAACCATATAGTGATGGCATTCTATAAAACTTCATGAAGCACACTCATGCACTTCACATATACTAAGGTGCTTCCCTATACTTAAAATATTTGGTATGGCCACATGCAAATCATTATGGTTCAATGTTGCAGTTTTTTGTAATTTCCTATGACACCTACATTGATATGTTATGAAAAGTTGTTCATAATACACCGGTACCTGATAGTCACAGTTGATACAAATAAAAGGTTCCTAGGGTTAACCTTTGAAATTCCATAGAAAATGCTTGGGATGGAATGGAAAAGTGTGGTACTGATACAAAAAATGCAATTACTTAAAACATATATCAATTAGATACAAATCCAAATGGCCTCATGTCAAAGACAACCTATTTGAGGAATACATGGAAGACTAAACGATAACAATTTAAAATGACCAAGATATTGCAAAAAAACAACCGCTGGGGTAATTTTTGACCCCACTTATGCATCCCTTGTTTGTATACAATTAATTTTCCATTCAATACAGCACAAAACACAATTAAAAATATCAAACCAGAATTTGTACACATACACTACATGGTCATTGTAAACATTGTGATCACCTCATAAAATCTGTACCTTCAAGAATGTATAGTACGCATATTTAATGAGATATTGCCTCATTTGCATATTTTATTTTATGTTTTAGGCAAAGTGTAATACAAAAAGTATTTCTCTTAATATGAAGATTAATCTGGTAGAAATGTATGGGGATATCTATAAAGGGAAAAAATACTGTAGTGTGATAATAGTGTCATCTGTTGTGGTCATTTTCAGGACTTTCATCCCGGGTAGAGATTTTGGCACACATCCCACGTTGTTCAATGGGGTCATATTAGTCTGTAACAGTTGAGATATTCTTCGCAAAATGAAGTGCATACAAATCTTACCCAGGACCTAGACTAAAAGACCGATCTGAGGTCTGGTTCGGCCAGTGGGGGATTACCAGAATGATTCAGTGCTTGACCATCCACACTTCTTCCAGGAGAGCTAGAGGAGGACTGGAGGGGGGAATGCATACAGTAGAGTCTGCAGACCTGTGCGTGCAAACGCTTCTACAGCTCGTAGTGGGATGCCTTTCGTATTTTAAAATACATTAGTAGAGCGGAAAGCAACGTTGTGCTGCAGAGTGAAATCTCCTCAAAATGCTGGCCTGGCACTCCTTGAAATTCTAATTAACAACTTAATGCGCCACCTTTCCGAGATGTTTTGCGGAGGCACCAATAATGCTTGATTTTATCCATAGAAAATGAATACGGTCTGTGTGAAGCGGCGGAATTGCAAGATTACACACACATTGCCAACACGTTCTCACCACCTACTGGGAATGCATAGAACACAATACTATTTTTCTATGCTAGGAAACAAAAATGTGAAGTGTTGGCTATTTGAGTTGCTCGCCTTGTGAAAATTAATTTTTCTTCTGAAGGGAAACTTGACAGTTTCAGTTTTGCTACATGAGTACTCAAATCAGTGCTGTCCACACTCTCCTCTATTCCCAGAAAAGCTTCTTCAGAGAAGAAAACATCAGACGCCTCCCCCACTTCTACTCTGAAACAGCAAGAGTCTTCAGGGGATGTTCACCAGAAGAGACAACGAAGAGAACAATATTATAATGTGGGAAAACCATCACCAACTGGTAAAGTGATCGGCTTTCTGTCTGAAAACCGTATGCCTGAAAACAGTGGTCAAATAAAATAAAAATAGTGGTAAATATAAAAGTGGTAAAATAAAGGTAAATCCATTGCGTAAAAGTGGTCTCGAAATCAGTCTTGAATAGGCTTATTAGACTCTGGAAACTGAAAGACTTAAAAAAAGTCAAATTCTCCATTAAATGCCAATATCACACTTCTTAATTTAATTCGAGTTATGTAAGGGATAATGTATAGTGCTGAAATTCAATGTGTAATCAATATGTAATCAATAAACCAAAATGTAAAACAGTGCACAAAGAAAACTTTTTTTTCAGAAACATCTTCTCAATCAGTCATTGATCTCAGCAATGTCATAAACAATGTTGAGGTTTGCCCACAGACTGCTCAAACAATCGTTTGATTTTTTCTTTTCCAGGCTCTTTCTTGGAATCACAAACTCACACCAGGTAGGAATTTTGACTTCTCATTAAAACAGACCCAGCATTTCTGTCCTCTGTAAATCTTTTACTTGATTTATAGTATTTGATTATGATTGAATAACTTCTCCTATGACTGTCATTACATTACTGTACTGCTGTTCAGCTTAAATTAGCCACCCAGTAGTGATGAGGAATGTTGTACTATTTTACATACTCTTTTTGTTTCCTGCTGGGTGCTTGCTTACAGAGGATTCCCAAAGAGTCGCTGTGAACTTTGTACCCATGTGTCAGACAGCAGCTCCTGGGACCCCGTTGATCCCGAAGTTTCCACAGGAGAAGACGGCTCTGTAACCTTTTACCTTAGCTCTGCTTCTGGGCGTTATCAGTGCTCCAGGTCTGGTGTGCGCTGGGTGTGTGCTGGTGAAGTTAGCCTACAGTATCGCTATGTTAGCTGGGGACAGTTCAGAGAAGATCTGGCCGAAAGTTGTTACAAACCGGCTGGTCCTTTGGTGGACATCAAGGTCTTCTCTGGTAAACTGGACGAAGTCCACCTGCCCCATAACATGTGCATTGGAGATTCAGAAAAAGATGTAAAGCATGCTATGAAAATCTTGCATGGGCAGGAAGGGAAGGTGTCCTTAGAAACCTGTGAGGTTGGCCAGTTTCATGCCAAGTATCTAAGCCCCTCGTTTAGTCCAGTGGGACCTGTGATGATAGGAAAATCTGAGCAAGCTGTCCTTGTGCACTGTAAACTGCTGCACTATCGTCCCAGTGCCACTTCCCTCATACAGCGCACTTACCTGATACCTGAAGACAGAGACCTTGAGGATAAAGTGAGCTGTCAGGAAGACAAATGCAACAGCATTCAGATACTCTTACCTGACCCAGTGCGACCTTTGCAACTAGGAGATTCTTACAGCTTGATCACAACGCCCAGGTCCACAGTGACACCGCAGGATATGATTCTGAGGGGTTACGATGCCACACCAAACTTTTATAAGATAGCAGTGAAGATGGTTAAATTTCCATTAACAATGAAATTGACACACAATAAAAAGAATAAAAAATGTGTGTGGACACAAAGGATTCAAGAAGATGATTTCTGCAAGACAACTGCACTGACCAATAAGAAGAATGTGGTCGAGGCAGCTCAATTTGTTGATACACATAAGATAGAGGTCATTGATGGCGGTTGTCTTGTCAGACCAATAGTAGATGCAATGCAAAGCTATAACCTGATCAATGATGAGAAAGTCAGCATCATCATGGCAGAAAATACAAATGAGAATAAGATGAGATGTGTGTATGAATTCCTGAGATCAGTTGGACCCAAAGGGAAAGCAAAGTTTTACGAGATTCTGCAGAAACATGAACCCCAGCTTGTTGACTCTCTAAATGACCCATACTAAACAACTGGCAGGGAAAACAAAATCTCTCTCACTCTCTCTCTCGCTCACACACACACATACACACACACACACACACACACTTGCTTGATTGATAGGCTTGATTTAAACTGATTTATTTAACTGAGCCTTATTTCAATTCGATTTAATTCAATTGAAATGTATTTGTCACAAGTGATATGCTTTGTCCACTGTCTCCATGGGAGATGTGCAATGTGTAAATAAATAAGGAAATAAATAGAAAAAAAAGAGAAGAAGAAGAAATGTCTAAAGTGCACGACATGTTTCCAACATGTTCCTGCTACAGTCCTCATTCAGTATCCGGATAGCTTGGGGATAAAAACTTTTCCGAAATTTTAAAAGTAAATTTTTCCGAAAATATATTTATTTAAACATTTTATATTTCAAAATATTTTATTATTGTTAGACCATAGCGACTTGGCTTTGTTGTTGTTGAAATTGTAAGTAGCCTACCCTTGGGTGAACTTTTTTGTAATGTGGTTTGATAGTCTCAATGTGAACAATGTGTTTGCTCGACCGTTTTATTGTGAGCTCTTTATGTGTTTAGCTTGGTTTCTTGATGGCTAGCTTGCTACCTAGTGGGTTTAGCGTAGCAGTCAGTTGCTACCGAAGCTGCAGGGGGAGCTATGTCGTGAAAAATGCGAGCCCAAATCCAGCGAAAACCTAGAAACAGTGAAGGAATAACCAAACCTCCATAGGGATTCTTTAAAGTATTTTAGGCCTTTAGCTTCAGAGTATATGATGTCTTTTAGGAGCAAAAGTCTTAACTTAACTTAGATATGATATAATGATGCTGTTTATGAAGACTAAAAAGATTGCAGGATATCTTGAACATTTTCTGGACATTTGTTTTTTGTTGGTTCTTTGTTGTCTAATTTACAAGTGATTTGTGAGGATTTACTGTAACTGTATTTTGTTGCATGTTTGTCCTATAATAAAGTCAATAAAGTAAATTAAAGCAACCACTGCATTTGAAAATTGGCCTCACATGCTTTTTAAAGCAACAACTTTTCCTCTGAACTTTTCCTCTGTCGCACGCATGCTATTTGTTTTTCCAGCACCGGCTTTGCAAATAACGACGTCCACAGACAAGGTAGAGAAAGTTGCATTGTTATAAAAATATGATGTATTGTGACATCATATGCAAGTCAAATTGGTAGTTTCTTATGTCTCAATCCATCGAACTACAGATCCGCTACCCGATCTGGCAAACTTACATACCGGTAGTGCAGTTACAGCCCATAGAGTATGTGCCTGCATGTGTATGTGCATGCATGTGTACTGTGTGTGTATGTGCATGCGTGTGTGTGCGTGCATGTGTACTGTGTGTGTGTGTGTATGTGCATGCGTATGTGTGTGTGCATGTGTACTGTGTGTGTGTGTGTATGTGCATGCGTGTGTGTGCGTGCATGTGTACTGTGTGTGTGTGTGTATGTGCATGCGTCTGTGTGTGTGCATGTGTACTGTGTGTGTGTGTGTGTGTGTTTGTGCGTGCGTGCTTGTGTGTGTGTGTGTATGTGCATGCGTGTGTGTGTGTGCGTGCATGTGTACTGTGTGTGTGTGTGTATGTGCATGCGTGTGTGTGTGTGCATGTGTACTGTGTTTGTGTGTGTGTATGTGCGTGCGTGCTTGTGTGTGTGTGTTTATGTGTCTGTGCATGTGTCTCTTTATGTGTGTGCATGTGTCTATGTGTGTGTGCGTGCCTGTGTTTGTGTGCGTGTGGGTGTCTTTGTGTGCGTGTGGGTGTCTTTGTGTGCGTGTGTACGCATGCATGTGTGTGTGTGTGTTTATGTGTGTAAGTTTGTGTGTGTGTGTGCATTTGCATGTGTCTGTGTGTGTGGGTGTGTGTTTGTTTTTGATTGTGTACATGCATGTGTGTGTCTGTGTGCTTGTGGAAATGTAGTAATAGTCATCCTCTACCGGCAACCTTTCATTTAACAGTACCATCTACTGGCCGATTGGTGTAAAGTCAGCTGCCGCGAGCAAGGCAGGGCCAGCATAGACAAGAATTTATGCAAATGCTGAGCGATGCGGAATCGGAATGCGCAATCGGAATGAAGTCAACATTATGTTCGTAGCTTCAAACTAAACTCGAAAAATTTACACACACACCATTACACCATACCCCCCCCCCCCCCCCACACACACACACACAGAATACTAGCACACACACACTACCCCCCCCCCCCAACACACCTCAGGAGTATATGCGGAGCTTTGTCAAACAGAGGTCCGTCCCTTCAGGTGATTCAGACATGATGCTAACCTGCGGACCTTATGCTGACGTGTGAACGACACACACGTGCATGAACAGAATCTCTGTGTGGTTGACCAGGTTGACAGGGTTGAACACGCACATGAACAGAATCTCCACGTTCTTCTCCTTTACATAATGCCCACCGGAAATACTAGGAGGGGAGCAGTAGAACAGCCGGCTAAGTTAGGACTTCCAAATGACCGTTTATGTTCAGATATACGGCCAAACCGTTTATGTCTTATATGTCACTATGCCTGCATAGGGAAAATTGAAAAGGGATAATTGAAGGGATAAATAAAGTTTTTTGAATTTAATTGAAATTTATTGGATTGGAGCGGAGCCTGTTGGCCTCAATGTTCTCTCTGTAGAATGCCGGCCAAATATACAGACCTGACTACGGTCCTCTTCATTTGAGAGGAATACACCAGTAAATTGTGCTTTGTTACATAAGTTAATAAAATAATAAATAAAGTCTTGTCTTGAGTCTTGAATGTTTATTCCACCAACAAATCTGGGCAGCCGTGGCCTACTGGTTAGCGCTTCGGACTTGTAACTGGAGGGTTGCCGGTTCAAACCCCGACCAGTAGGCATGGCTGAAATGCCCTTGAGCAAGACACCTAACCCCTCACTGCTCCCCGAGCGCCACTGTTGTTGCAGGCAGCTTACTGCACCGGGATTAGTGTGTGCTTCACCTCACTGTGTGTTCACTGTGTGCTGAGTGTTCACGGATTGGGATAAATGCAGAGACCTTTGACCCTCACGGGATCAAAAGAGTATATATATATATAAATCTGCCTAATTTTCATTCAATAGAGTAGACAGTGTCAAGATTTATTTACAGAGGAAATAAAAAACAAGCATTGAAGATGATCCATAGGAGCATATGAATATTTGTTTACATACTGTAACAATAACACAAATCAATGATAAATCTCTGTCGCCTAAATATCAGAATCAATTGTTCAGTTGCTACAAGTATCTCTATTGTTCATTTGTGATCTGGTGCTGGGGGATCCTGGGACGCAGAATCCGGGCCATTATTCTAGCTTGGGTGATCCTGCGCATCTGCTCAAAGTTTCCTGATGAGGAAGGCCACTACGTAGGGTTTAAAGCTGTTCATCGAGGTCTAGACGAGGTCTTTTGGATGGTCTTTCTATAGGTGTCGATGACGGGCACAAAGGGTCTGCATTGGACGTCCCAACACTGAAATCTTTGCAGGAGACAGTTGCCTGGACACCTGCGCCCAAAATGTATTTTACTAGTCTAATGATACAACACATAATGAAAGTAAAGAGAAACGCCAGAATACGTACTAACTACATCAAAAGTAAATGTAGTGAAGGTGGCAAGTACATACCTTCACTTCTAAAGTGGGGCCGCAGAGTCTTTAAGGATAGGTGTGTGCCTACATTATGTGTATCCAGGTGTTCTGTCTGGCAGGCAACATCCCTTGAGAGAGGCAGCTGAATGTAAGCACTTGATGTGCTGGCCTGTGTAGAGACAACAAGGTTAAATTAGTACTCAATGTATGACTTTGTTTATACTCACACTCCCAAGAGTACGCCAGGCCATAAATCAAGGCGACTGGTTTGCCACAGTCGATCTCAAAGACTCCTATTTTCAAATACCAATTTGGAGAGGGCATTGGTTCTTCCTTCGGTTCCAATCTGGGGACAGAACATACAAGTTCATGGTCCTCCCCCTCGGAATCTCTCTGGCACCTCGCACATTCACAGTGGATGGACGCAGTCCTCGGACCCCTTTGTCGGCGAGGCCTCAGGGTCCTCAATTGTTTGGACTATTGTTTGGTATGTGCCCAGACACAACACATGTGCCACGACCACATTTCCAGGTTGCTGCGGCACATCAAGAATTTGGGGCTGCAGATAAACTAAAAAAAGAGCGAACTGGAACCATCACAGGTCACCCAGTTCCTCAACATGACCCTGGACTCCGGGGCAGCATCAATCTCCCGACCTCCCCGACTCCCCTGTCGACCAAAGTTTGGGTGACACAGCGACTTTGTGTGGTCCGGGGTGCCTGGACCGGCAAACAGTTGAAACAACATATCAATGGTCTCGATCTGGTCGATCAATGGTCACCTTGTGCTTCTACAATTCCTCCCATGCCTGCAGGACTGCCAAGTACTAGTCAGGACCGACATCACAGTAGCAGCAGCCTATGTCAACAGACAGGAGGGACTGGGCTCTCCCCACTTAGGGCAGCTGGCCCACAAATTATGGACATGGGACAAGGTTCGTTTCTCTAAGAGCCACCTACCTGCAGGGCCCTCTGAACACTGCGGTGGACTTGCTGTCCAGGGGAGGCCCTCAGCCAGGAGAGTGGAGGCTCCATCTGGAGCAGGGTTTCCGTTGTCCGGTAATTGCCGGACATTGGCCGAAAAAAAAAAAGAAATGTCTGAGAAAATTAAAACCCTCCGGTCAAATTGTCCTATTGAAATTGGCTAATAATCCCGTCGCCCTAACACAATCTGAATTTGAGAATAAGTAGCCAATAGGCTACTAATGCAAGAAAACGTCCTTTGGCTATGTTTTAAAGGAACAGGCGCTACCGAAAGTTAGTAAACAACATGCATATGCTGCATTTCAAATAGGAAGTGCACACTTAAAACGTCTGTTAAACAAACAGTAGCCGACCGGTTTGCCCAGGGAGACAGCTCACTGCCCAATGTTCTTCTCCCTGGGGAGGGACAACCCACCACTAGGGACGGATGCTCTGGCTCACCAGTGGCCTCAAGGCCTGCTGTATGCCTTTCCCCCTTTCAGCCTTGTGGAGCTCCCTATTCGGAGACCTGTTGCTGCAGGCACGAGGCACCTTGTTTCACCCCTTCCCACAGGGCCTGAAACTGTGGGCATGGCCCCTGAAAGGGCAGAATTCAGGGCCCTAGGCTTGAAGGGAGCCAGTCATCCAAACATTGGAGTTGGCAAGGGCACCTTCTACCCGTGCGGCATATGCCTTCCGTTTGGACAAGTTTACCTCTTGGTGCGAAGTCCATCAGGTGGACCCCCTCGTTTCCACATCACAGCATATCCCACAGTTCCTGCAAGAGCAGCTGGGCCAGGTTAAATCCGCTGCCCCCCTCAGAGGCATGGTATCCGCAATTAAGGCTTCACGAGTAGGGACGCTGCTGTGCCCTCATTTCACAATTCTTGAAGGGCGCCCAGGGACAAACAGTGTGACCTAAGGTACCAATGGTGCCATTGGCACCTTAGGTAAGAGTGCTGGGGGAATTCCAGCATGCCCCATTCGAACTAATCGAGGCAGTCGAGCTGAAGTGGTTATCACTAAAGACTGCTCTACTTCTAGCAGTCTGCTCAGCAAGGAGAATTGGGGAGCTGCACAACTTATCTGTCCATCAGCAGGGTATATACTGAAGTTCTTCAGTTGAATTTAATACCTTTTAATACCTTCACAATATTTTTTAATACCAACGCGACTTTGAGCTGCAACTGTAGCTGCAACCTTTGGAAATTCAGTGTTGGGGGTAACAAATTATAAAGTAACGGATTACTGTCATTTTGTTACTTAACTTCCTGAGTAAGGAAGTGTAGCAATGCTTACAATTCAAATCAAGTACCTATTATTACAGTTACTGGATACTTTGTTACTATTTTGCTTCAATAAAAACACTGACCTATACACAATTATCTGTTATTTAATCCTAACCCAAGACAAAAATGTATTTCATTGTTATGTGTAGGAAGAGCACACACCACTTCTCCAGCACTACACTCTTTCTATCTCAATCAAGACAAAATGACAAATGAAAATCAGAAAAAGTTTAAAAACAGAAATGTTTAATTAAAGGACTTCTGTAAAAAGGCAAAAGTAAAGTGACGAGTAGAGTAATAAAATAATAATTCCTTTTCAAAAGGAGTAACACATTTCATCACAATTTAACAAGGTAGGCTAATTATAAACTTAACTTGAACACTGGAATCAAAAGCTGCCCAACACTGAGAGACAGACAGAGATACAGAGGGACAGACTGAGAGCGAGATAAAGGCTCTGTAAGGTAGGAGAGAGAGAGAGAGAGAGTGTCTACCTTTGAGTAGTTAGCTCGCAATGTTTAACTTGGGCATAAAGTTTGCTGTCTGATGTCCTTCATTGTAGGCGTACTCACGGCGCTGGTAGCCCTAGCATTGGCAGTGGTTTGCGGGAGAGCGGTGGAGGTTTGTGATAGCTAGCGCAGGACATCGAAATTGGAAGTTGCTCACTACGTCCAGAGGTGGAAAAGTCCAGCTTCAGAAAGGAGAAGTCCTACCACATATCTGTGCCAACCCTTCACTTAAACCAGCTGATTCTAATTACCACAACTCTTCAGCCAAGTGGATCAGCTAATTGGTGAAATCACCAGTGTTAAGTGCACAGGTAGAACCAATCAGGGACTGGGACTAAAAAAAGGCCCTGGACTTTCTTCCAAATTCCACTTATTCACCCGGTGGCCATTACGAGGCTGAGGGGTACACTAGCCATTACACCTCAGTCCAGCAGATGGTGGTGGTAATGCACGTTTGCAAACTGCCAAAAAAAACTCACAGAAAAAGAAGAAGGGTTCACTGGCCTGTTCTTCTTCAGTGAGTTTTTTTTTGTATCAAGTCAAGGCTGTCCAGATGGGTTGTAGAGGCCATCCGACAGGCCTACACAGAAACAGATGGCCCAACTCTACCAGGGCTCCGTGCTCACTCAACAAGGGGCATGGCAACCTCATGGGCACTATGGCGAGGTGCTTCTCTACAGGATGTCTGCAAAGTGGCCACTTGGTCAATGTCCTCAACCGTTGTGAAATACTATTCAATTAACATAGCAGCTAGCCCATCCTTTGGAGAGCGGGTGCTAGCCGCAACCCAGCCCTGAAAGGGACCCTTATTTTTGTGTTCTTGTTACTCTTGCCAACACTGAGGCCCAAGGGGCCCAGTTTATCTTTTTTTTTCAACTCATGCAGCCTTGAGTCTGGCAAGTATCTGAGTTTCTTCACCCCTCCGCTACACCCTTGCGTCTTGCGGGGTTGGTAGGCCCAGGTTGGTAGCCTAGAAATCTAGATGCACCCTAGCGGCGGCAAATCAATTTGCTCAGCCTGTACGTCTAGTAGCAAACCATAGGGATTTCTATTGGCTGACGCCGTTGACGTCATCCAATCACAGCGCTCTATTTTGTTAGAGAGTCTTAAGGCGGGCTTAACAGGATGACGACAGTCCTGCGACGGTGAACAACAAGGAAGGTGGCTATGGCGAACGAAGAGCGGTTGTTTGAATCGGCGTTGGCGTCAACTTTGGAGGAGTTGTGCTTTTCTTTAAAAGTTGAGCAACACAATGCACTTAAGTCATTCCTTTCGAAGAAGGATGTATTTGCCATTTTGCTCTGGCAACGTCATCCTGCTCTTTGTTCTGATTGGTCGTAGCGCTGGCCTATTGCATGCCTAGGCAGTTTGAAAGACAATTCTCTGCCCGCCCGTTGGATTAAGCGAGGTGAATGGGTCGATTTCCAGACTATACATTTCAATGATATAGGATAGCCCGCCAGGCTACCAGGTTGGGCTTAAGGCAGGGAAAACTTCCGTCTGGCAGTGCCATCAGGCCTGGGGGTTTGTAAATAGTTAATTTATCCATCTATCCATCCATCCATCCATCCATCTATCTATCCATCTATCTATTTGCACTAGGTCCGCACGGCCTCCTCACAGGGTGTCCTACAGAGGTTCCCCATACATGGAATATGTAATGGGTGGAGAGATAGTCTCAATACGATAGAGAACGTTCGGTTATGGGTGTAATGGCCCTTTCTATTTGTCTCGTAAATCTGCCGCCCGAGTTGGAAAGTGTAAATTACCCAGCTTTCTTGCGGGATTTCACGCAGGCACGCCCCCTTTACCTCGGAGTACTCGAGGGTACCCCGAGGTGGTCATACGACCTTACGACAAACATGGCTGCGCCCATAGTTGAGATGAGATGACATGTATTTTCTTTGCATTTGTACTGTGTCATTTTAATGTCGATGCAATGCTCTTACACACTAGATTACATTGCTGCTTCAATCCGGTCACCAATTCATGCATTGCACGGTCTTGCTGTGCGTGCAATACAATGTAATGATTTGTTTTCCAGCCGGTTAGCCAGAGGATACATGTAGCACAAAACAATAACAATGACTAGCCTCCTGCTAATGCCTCTCGTGGCTCGAGAGGAACACAACAGCATTTGTTGAAATTGAAATAGGCAAAATTCAGTTACTAAAAAAAGTTTTTTTTAATTAATTCACATTGACCATACCCAGTAAGGGAGAATGAGGGACGTGTTCTCATGTTCTAGATCAATGTCCAGCACCAACGAGACAGCTGCTGCCCTGGTGGCATCCATGTTCTTCCCAAAAAGACTACAAACCCCAGCATTCGCGCTAGCAACTCATTCGTACATGGTGTACGGGTGGGCGTACGATGATTTACGAGTCTAATGGAAAGGGCCATATCCTTTGTTCTCTGAGAGAAGAGACCGTTTGGAGGCGTGTGTCGATCAATATGAAGCACTAGTCCCACGCCAGCACAGGTGTTTTATGCAACACTTATCAAGGGCGTAGCCGGTATAACCGGTGTGTCTTAAACAGTATCCACATTGCACAATCCAGTAGGTCGTGGCGTGGGACTAGTGCTTCATATTAATCGACACACGCCTCCAAACGGTCTCTTCACTCAGAGAACAAAGATTACACCCGTAACCGAACAAGCTATAAAATGATACAATGATATTATATCATTTATTTGTTTATATATTTTATACTTTATATTAGAAGTTCTTACAATTCATCTCATTACAATTACATCAAGCTCTGCAGAAACCTACTAATAACCCATTGATTTGAATCAGGTGTAAAGGGCAAAAACATGAGGTTTATTGCCATACACTCTGGAATGTTGATGGCTGACCTGGATACAGGTGTTAATGTGTGCCAGTGGTGTAGATTAGAATAATAGACAGCCAGGTGCACATGAGGACACTATTCATATGATTCAACTACTACCATACACTCTGGAATGTTGATGGCTGACCTGGGTACAGGTGCTAATACTGTATAATGAGCGACATCCTGGCGCACTGACTGGAGGATACAATTCATATGATAACTGAAAAATATAGTCCACAGTATTGAAACAGATCACCTCAGTATTCGAGTTGAGTCTACTGTGATTATGAAACACCAATTTGACTTGTCTTATGCAAATCTTTCTTTTTTATTTTCCACCCTGAACATGGGCAAAATGCCCCATTGACATCAATATGTTTTATATAGAGTCATCACACTGCCACCTGTGGTTGTATAGAGTAACCTGTGGTAGCTCTATACAAAACATATTGATGTCAATGGTGCATTTTGCCCATGTTCAGGGTGGAAAGTGAAAAAGAAAGATTTGCATAAGACAAGTCAAATTGGTGTCTTTGAAAAGAAAAGATCATGGAGAATAAAGAAAAAAATATTTAAAAAATCTTTGTATATTCCCACAAGGTGTTTGGGTGCTCTGAAAATGAGAACCAAAATGATTTTTTAGACTTGTAAAGTCTGCTGTTCAGACCCTGAAGGAATTTATTTTCTGTTCATTGTTTTTTGTGAGAGTGTTTCTACTTATCTCAGTAAGGAAAATAAATCAAGAGCCTATGTTGAGTACAAATATGTCTTCTGAAGGCTTAAACAGAGCCCATCCAAAAACTCCAATAAAATTTGTATCAACTTTGAGGGACAGCTATGACCATGCAGGATAATCCAGACCAAACGTGACGATTTTGCTACATACTATTCCTATTTATGTACCAGCATGCAAAATTTGAGCCTTCTACATGGTTTAGTTCTTGCGCTGTGGGCTTGTGAACTTTGACAAAAAAAAGAGGCCGAACAAAATCGACACCCCCCTCCCTGGCTGTATCTTGGAAAGTATTGATCTTACATAAGAGTAATTTTACAGTGTGTCTCCTGGTTAACATAGGTACACCTGGTAATTTTTTCTGAATTTTTTGAGACCTAAGTGCGTGGGCCCTGGTTGAATTGACGTGGAATGACCCTTTGGGAAGTTGTGTCAGCGCATTTCCAGATAAAATAAAATTAACCCACTGGTTCTTCAGAGGCTCGGATGAAGGAACTAAAAAAAGACTTTTGTAATCATTTGTACATCCAAACACTGAGCAATTGGCATGCTTTGCTCGTTTGCAAGCCATGATGTCTCTTGAGGAAAAACAATATGCTGGCAGCCACAGTGGGCGTAACTCATTTTCTCATGAGAGGGCAAAGCAGAAGAAAGGGGAGGTAACATTTCCCCCTATGACCATCTGAGCTTTCACTTTCTCAAAGGCGGGATAGGCATGGCTTGGTTCACTTATCACTTATTTCTAGCCACTGGGGGAACTCGTATTAATGTTACAAAAAACCCTCATAAAGTGAAATTGTCATGCCATGGGACCTTTAAGGGAACAGTTATGTGGTAACAAGGTGGAGAGGAGATGGTGGTGGATTTCCGCAGGTCTAAGCCCACTCTGCTAACAGTCTCCATTGATGGGGTCAATGTTGAGGTGGTAAACACCTACAAGTATCTGGGTCTCCACCTGGACAATAAACTGGACTGGTCAGCCAACACTGACGCACTCTACAAGAAAGGGCAGAGCAGGCTGTACTTCCTGAGGAGGCTGCGGTCCTTCAATGTGTGCAGCAAGCTCCTCAGGATGTTCTACCAGTCTGTTGTTGCCAGCGTCCTCTTCTATGCAGTGGTATGTTGGGGAGGAAGCACAAGGAAGAAGGATGCATAACCCCTCCCTCCATGCCACACTTATACCTTTCTTAATATAGCTATTTATATAGATATATAGACTTTATTCTTGCACTGTTGCACTGTTTGACTTACTCATTTGCACCATCACCATGACACTCATTCACACAGAGCACCTTACCTTACCTTATGCATAGAATCACAGGCTCAGTCCCTGCCTCAGTCATTGCAAGCACCTTTTGATTGATTAATCACCCACTATGTGGATACTGTTTTTTTAGAATTGATTTAGATTAAGTGTTATTTAGTATAATTTGTACTTTGTATTATAATTTTGTATTTTAGTATATTTAGTATATTCTTTATCTTCTACTGTCCTTATTGTGTTTTTTTATATTGTAGCGATCTCACCCTCAGACAAGATTCACCTTTGGCCAGGACGGCCATTTATTGGAACAGGAAGACTCAGACGCACACAGACAACTACATAGGGCAACACAGGGGTAGTCTCAGCCGCACATGCTACACACAATAAGGGTTTACTACACACATCACCACGAGGATAAGCACATGAGGTACAACCAAAGAGACTAACACGCTAACAAATACACAACATGCTAAACGTAACTACAACTATTATAATCGACATTACACATTCTAGCATTCACTCGCACTGCATTCTGGGAGACACTCATTCCACGTTAAACATGTACATCCACCGACGCTACATAACCCCCTCCCGAGCCATTGTCGTCCCCGGCAATGACAGCTCAGCTCACCGCTCGCGGCTGCGTCGGTGTCAGTCCCAGTGCTTAGTCCAAGTGACCGGAAAGCCTCCGGCTGCACGATAACCCATCCCGACTGGAAGGGCTCTCGGCTGCCTCTGTCACGTCAGTTCTCCCCCGAACAAGCACCAGAACCGGCCAGACGTGGGGTCGTGGTGTCGCTTGGGCCCTCAGTTTCCCGCCGTGCAGCTGCACTACCTCAAACAGCAGCAAACAGTCCCACTGCAAGCCGAACCCCCGGATACGCTGGAACCCCTGGACGTTCGGTAGCCCCCTCTGGCTACTGTGACAGCTCGTGGCCGTTGCCACCTGTCCACAGTGTGCCGATCTCCAGGCGGTCAGCAGTCCACGTCGAGGTCCCTCCTCGCGCTGCCCTCTTGTAGAACTTTTGTCGGCTGTCTCTCGAGCACAACGATGCTCCACTGTGGCGGGAAATGGAGACCCCGACCCTCTCAGCAGGCTCGGGACACACAGAAACTCACACACAAAACATGAAAAACTTTGCGCAGACTTGCGTCAACCGGAACGTGCGCACTTAAAATCTCAAACAGTACACAAAACGATAGCTCCCAAGGCTCTACAGGTCGACGTTACCCTCTTGGTCACTAGCTGGAGCACCGCAAGCTCCCGAACTAGCAGCTATGACTCCATCACACTCTCGACCGGCAGCTGACGCTCTGGAAGTTCTTCCATAGCTGGCGGTGTAAATCCGGCCGCTGTGGTCGTGTTCCAAGGTCGTCAGAGAGTTCGCGCTCTCTATGGATGAGATCCTCGGATGACGGCAGCATCGACATCGGCGTCGAGCCGGGAACTCCTCAGCCGGGGCCGCTTCCTCCAGCGCTGGCAGCTCTCGTCGGCTGTGCAGGGCTGGTCCCGCTGGTCGCCTGCACAGGTCCCGCGCCGGGCCGTCAGGTCCTCCATCCTCCGAAGTGGCGAGCTCGGCGAGCTGGCTAGTCCTTAAAAGGACCATTGGAACATCTGCTGAGGTCCGCCGCCATCTTGCTGGTCTGGTCTTCGGCCTTCTTCTCCGTCTTGATCTGGCGTAGATCTTCGCGCCCCATCCCACTTCTGACACCAATGTAGCGATCTCACCCTCAGACAAGATTCACCTTTGGCCAGGACGGCCATTTATTGGAACAGGAAGACTCATATGGACACAGCCAACTACATAGGGCAACACAGGGGTAGTCTCAGCCGCACATGCTACACACAATAAGGGTTTACTACACACATCACCACGAGGATAAGCACATGAGGTACAACCAAAGAGACTAACACGCTAACAAATACACAACATGCTAAACGTAACTACAACTATTATAATCGACATTACACATTCTAGCATTCACTCGCACTGCATTCTGGGAGACACTCATTCCACGTTAAACATGTACATCCACCGACGCTACAATATTGTATACTTTTAATTACTTTTTCTGCTGTTAGTGAATGTGTGTGTGTTGTCTGTATGCTACTGAGACCTTGAATTTCCCCTGGGGATCAATAAAGTATCTACCTATCTATCTATCTATCTAACAAAACAAGATCGGTTTCCGAAATGCCATAGCTTTCTGTGTGTTGGAATATCTGCTTGAGATGTTTGCTTGTGTATTACACCATCCGGGGAACTGCATTTTGTTTATGTACTGTGTGCGACTTTCTACTTTTCTGTCAAGATCAGTAGGCTACAGTATAGGAACGGTGCAGTACAGCCATTTCGGCATCTGCCTGCTTGCGTTTCTTTATCCAAATGAACAGGGTGTCATGCCACTCTTGTCAGCAGGTGGCAGCACACTGTACTGATTATTTATTTTGGTGCTGGTCTGCTAAATCTTTCTGCATGAGGAAACAATAGGAAGTAGACCAATCGGTTTTCACGTAGATTCTTATACATTTCTATTCACATGAAAATTATGTATCTCAGCATTATTAAATTAAACAATAAATACGGTGCCGTTAATTGGGACAAAACGTGACTTTTAAAAACGGAACTGAACTAACTGAGCCGATTTCAACCGCGCATCAAATCAAGTAACACCACCCCGTGTGACAACAAACCACGACCACGCTGGAGACAGACATGCTGGATAAGACACAACTGACTCTGTAACGTTTCACACGTGTATAAAGTATTATTGTGGTCTCCCTTAAATACCTGTTAAAACAAAATGGTTGGGAAAATAAAGCGAATCCGACAGAAGCTTCACCAGGATGCTGTCAAGGTTGACCACTCTCAAAGTGGTCTCGAGAAACCACCTTTACCTGCTGAAGTAAAGGGACTTGTGTTGCCTGGAATAAGCAAGGGATTTGATTTAAACCAGATAACAAACAAGAGCGACAATTACAAAGAACTATCTTTAAAGGTAGGTTGCGTTGGGATATCCGAGAATGCTCATCTCAGTTCAGATTTCAGTTCAAATATGGGGCGGTGGTAGTGTAGTGGTTAAGGAGCTGGGCTAGCGTGCAGTAGCCTGAAAGTTGTCGGTTCAATTCCCAGCTTCCACCGTTGGGCCCTTAACCCCAAGTTGCTCCGGGCACCGTGATCCCTTGTAATATAGCTGACAAGTCACTTTGGTCAAGAAGTGTCTGCTAAATGTAATGTAAATACGGATACATCGAAGTAGCTGCTTTTCTCAGCTACTCAGTCTAATCACATATTGGGCTACCAGTACCGTGATGGTAGGACTGCAATCAGTTAACGTTAATCCATTATGCGTTGTGAACTATTAAATTAAACGCCCATCATTATGATTGCAGCGTCTTAACCTGGAATATGTTCTGCTTTACAGACTATATTTGGACAAAAAGGCATGTGAGAACATATCCTTAAATACCGATCGACATTTTCACCACTTTCTGACATTTTTTTTCTGATCGAGTAACTATCGATTGTGAAAATAAGTAGCAGATTTATCAACAAACAACACCCTAGTTACACATTGATGATGACAGGTCGTTCTCTCATTCTCTGCAGAGTTCATTTCCAGCTGGCATATTTGCTGGAACAAAAATCACACCTGAGGCTCTTGTACAGACTTTGAAGTATGATGAGCCCTCTAAGTCCACAGCATCTGCTATCCAGACAGGTGTGTATCTGGTACTTCATCCTCTGTGATGACACACACACACACACACACACACACACACACACACACACTCTATCTCAATTAGTTTTTTAAGGACTAAGGAGGAGAACATCACCCGCCATCCCATTGAGTTTTCATAGTTGGTCTACCTTGCTCTGACGTGATAATATTAGCTCCCCACTAGATGTCAGTGTTTACCAGGACAATGTTTACCCCTGTTTGGTTTAAGAGCTGAGTATTGGCATTGGAAATTCATTCAGTACCAGACCTGAAAACATTCTCTTGAGTATTACCCCCCAGCTCTACAGTGTACAATGTATGTATTCAGCAAAGTCTGTAGCATTAAGTGGCCTACATTTTTTTATCTTCTTGCATAGGAGGCAACTACAGTGAGTATTAAAGACCTGAGCTATTTTTAGTCACAGCATTGTGTATATATATATAGCTTATGCATGAAAAGCAGGATCCAACATCATCAGCATTTACAGCCTCACTTATTGTACTGTGGTTTCCTTGTGTGTGTCTGTGTGTGCGTGTGCAGTACTGCTTTTGCCTTGTCAGTAGACACTCCCTTCCCCTCCCTCCTTTACACCTGTCAGGTACATCATCGTGGTGCACACTCACCCTTTCTTCCCAAGGTGCTGCAGCGAGGGTGGTCTAACTGCTCTCTAAACGCTGTGATTTTTTGTCATGCTGTCTTTTAGTATTTGTACTGTGTGTGTTATTGTCACGCTCGGAGGGGACAGTTCCCGTGTAAAGACGTGCGAGAGCTCATCATAGACGTGTGGGAGGACCACACTAGCGTTCTCGCCCACTCTGACTCGCTGGTCGGCACTCTTGAGTTGCTTAATACTTCTGACTTGCTCTCTCCCGCGGCTACTGTCTGACTAAAATAGCACTCGTCTGCTGCTGCTGCAGCAGCCCATCTCTGTCTCTTTCTATGCGATTCTATGCGAGTATTACTTATTGCTGCACTACTTTTATGCCAGTAGTCAAATACCTTAGTTGTTTCCCTTTTTGTAAGTCGCTTTGGATAAAAGTGTCAGCTAAATGACTTAATGTGCCTTTCTCTCCTGTATTGCCCCTCCTATTTGCCCTCTCTCTCCTTTTCTCTCTCTCTCTCTCCCCTTCTCTCTCTCTCTTCCTCTTTCGCTCTCTCTCTCTCTCTCCCTCCCACTTTCGCTCTCACTAGCACACTTGCAGGCTTTTTTACTCTCTCTTACTTAAGTATGACTAGACACACACACTCATGTGTGCATCCTCATCCATGACCCTCAGCATGCTCACACACACACACATACACATATGCAAGCTCCTGTTCTTGAGAGCTTTGACTGTGCTCACTCTAGGTGTGTGTGTGTGTGTGTGTGTGTGTGTGTGTGTGTGTGTGTGGGTGAAGATGCTACAGGTCACCTACAGGTCACAGAGTAAGTGAATGGGTAGTGAGTGTGTATGCTCTCGCTCTGTGATTTTCCCTCTGTGATGAGTTTGTGTATTTCTCCCTCCTCCTGTGCATCTCCTTTCCTATATTTGATGAACTGACACTGCTGGCATCTTCCAGCACAAAATTGAATGAAACTAATGAAAGCAATATTAGCAATGAAAGAGTAACTGGGCTGCTCATTATTTGTGTGAAATTGAAATGAGTTGGCCTTTGAGAATAATTTCTACCTTGTTGCCGTAGTGATGGACTGCTTTCCTCTCCAGAATTGTCTCTCTTTCTTTCCCTGACGAGAGATCATGCCCCTGTTAACCCCGGAAGCACACTTCTCTAAACTTTCGGCTAGTTCGAACAGGCGTTTCAGACTGTAGTGGTTTCTACTGCCGGGTATTGTGACCTACTATTGCGGAGGGCTGTGGTGGATTTGACCCGCATTGGGCTCAGATCTGGCAACCTCAGGGACTCTATTTACCCTGCCTGTGTGTCTGTCTGTCTGATTCTGTGTGTCCATTCACATAGCATAAAACTGCTGCTCCGAATTTGCATACAAGGTAGAGGGGCTCCTCTGAACCTACTCATATTATCATGTTTTCTCCTTTAAAAAAGAAGAGAGGTTTTGCTATTGTTTTTCTTCTCTTGTTTTTCCAAACTTTTAGTTATTTTTTCTACTAAAGATTAGCAAGGGAGTAGCTCATAGGTTTGGACTGGAGCCTATGGTAGGTGGCTTATTTGTTCTTTAGAGATTCTTTAGATCATGTCGGGCAACTCACTTTTAACTCCAATTTCCCTGTCAATGTTTCAGTCACACTTGCGACAGCACCCTGTTGTACTTACAACATACATACAACAACATACTTTAGGGCAGTGTAGTTGAGGAATGTCATGTATAGGCTTAGACTAGAGCTGGGGGCCAATAGACTAGAGCTGGGGGCCAATTCTGCCAACGTCATCTGATTGGAGGGCCGGCTACAGTATTTCTGAAAATGCAATGTTCTTTGTTTCAAATACCACACACAACTGCAAACAGAAAGTGCAAGTGTTTTTATCTAGTTTTAGACACCTGTGCTAGCAACCTTAGTTTATAAATAAAATAATGATAAAATAAATATTAATACAAATTATAAAACAAAACAGGTATGTGTGTGTTTCACACCAAATAAAAATATAACTTTTTTAAACCTGGCAAACTATAGGCGTCAGGGTTAAGAAAGCAACACCATTGGATTTTTATATCAAAATGTCAAAAGGCCATGGCTTGAAAGTGGTCAGAGATAAAGTCCTACTGTAAATGTAAAAATCTTTGAGTAAAACAAAAGTTTATGAAGGGGGTAAATTTACCCATCTAATTTGCCACTGGATGGCAAGCACCTCAAATTATGCACCTTTCTAAATACTGGATGAACATATTTGAGCAGGTTTACTTTCCTTTTTTCATATTACCCACATAACAAATTAACAGGAAAACACCTAAGATGTATACCAACACCTAAGATGTATATGGTTTCTAAACCACAAGGCCTACAATAAAGTATTCTGGTCAAATCAGTTCCTATTGCGGGTAATCAGAAGTTTGCATCATATTAGGGTGACTTTGTAGTTTAGAGCCCTACTAGCCCTGCTGTCTGTACCACGTCCATTACGGACACTATCATCACGATTACCACTGCAACCTCCAAGCTATGTTGGGCAGAGGGTCGAAATAAGCATGGTATGCTTAGTGGACACCGTCGTATACACGCAGACAGCACCCAGCACCTCCATTCAATAGACGATCGATCGATCATAATCTCCAAAAGGATATTCTCCTTCAGATTTAGAATAGGTGAATAGCATAGCCTACCTAAGACTTCATCACACGTAAACGTTTTTCAACATTTGGTGTAGGCCTATTTCTGCTTAATTTCTGCTTCAATTTATGCAACACTATGGCCTGCATCGCTTCTGCGTCATTACAAATGCACGTCTTTGTGTTTCTCGCGTGTAATAGCCTACAAGTATTTCCTGAAAACTTTGCGCAGCGATTTTGGGTTTGAATGAAGCTCTGGATGTCTAGCACATAGTGGAGCAGAGTACAAATGAGATTTGTCACCGTACTTGGAACTATCGTCTATTTTAACCAGTATCGTTGTTTGTCGCAATTAAAAATAGTCTCAAGGGCCGGATTACATTATTATTTTGACCTACGTCGCGGGCCGGAATTGGGCCGGACGCGGGCCGGGTGTTTGAGACCTCTGACTTAGACTATTCTATTGTCCATCAGACTTACTTAGGGACCGTTCGTTATTTATAAATGGGGTCACCGGAGGGATTTTGAGTGCTTCAATCAAAAGTTGCATGACCCTCCCCTGCCTGCAAGAAAATTTTCAAGGACCCTCCAACAGTCTTTTGAAAAAAGACATGACCCTCCCCGGCCTAACGTCGATACCTAGCGCTATGGAGCGCTATGAAAACACATCGACTCAAGCAATCGTTCTAAACTCACCCTCTGCTTTCTGATCTTACACATCACACTTCACCAAGATGGTGGCATTTCTGTAGATTTACTCACTAACATTGTTGTGGAAACACGATAAGCATGGAAACTAAATGCACACTTCCTGCAACTGCATTAGCCTACTTGAAATAATTTACTCCTCTAGTAAGTATTCACATGAAATAAAACAATAAAACATTGAGACCATTCAACAAAGCACACTGGGTAATAACGAATTCAACACATGAAGTTGTTGCTATGGACTCGTCTCTAGGCTTCCTCAGTCATTGTAAAGCTGCCGAAGCTGAACATTATCCAAAACTCAATTTCTCAGACGAGCGTCAATTTGGGAGCTTGCTACACTCCTTCCTTCTCAAATGACTTGAAAAGACCGTTTGCACAATTTCACAAATAATCACATGGACCGAAAAATACCTAACATGCCAACTTTTTCCGGGTTTAGGCCTATCATTTTAACTTTTCCCCGCTGTCTTGCCGTTTTAATATTTTCCCGTAGAATATCCCATATTACTGTAATACTCTCATAACATTAGTCCTGCATTCTGGCCTGTCTCTGTGTTGTCCTGTTGTTACCCCTTGCACTTCCAGAGAAACAGATGTATTCAAATCATCGTTTTGCTTGCTTGAATGCGAACTCAGAGTGATGTTAACCTACAGTAGGCCTACGTGCGCACCTGTCAGGCTAAGAGCCAAAGAAATCCCCCTGTATATTCACTCCAAGTTGGCCTACCATAACTTACCAACTCTAGCCTACACTGTAGACCATAAACTGGCTATTTATATGACCAATGTATTTGTATTCTGTATTCTGCTTTATGAAGCAGAATTACGCACTGCTACTTGGAACGTAACACATTTTTGTTGGCAGGAGAGAGAATGACAGCGATTAACAAATTGCACTTGTTGCTGGTTACCAATAAATAGGGCCTACTATATATATTTTTTGCAAACAACAAAAACAGAAAGGATGGAGACAGCAAAGCTAGAGATGGGCAGGAACAAGGTCAATTGGTAGAGATGCTTGTCAAAACGTTAGGAGCTGGATGTGTGGATGAATGAAGCACAAGTAGGATATGCTTTATAAGCATGCACACTGTTTAAAGTTAGGCTAGGCTACACGGTAAACTACAAGTAAACCAAAGTTAGCTTGTTTAGGCCTGGATAAAGTTGACCAAATGGATATAGGCTGTTAGGCGTGAATAAAGTAGGCTACTTTGTTGCTCCAACCCTTCCAACGTTAATGGGGACGGATGTTGACATTTTCCGTATTTTGCGTGAGAAACCCGGGAAATCTCCCTTATTTTCATTGTTCAATATTGACAGAGCTATGGAACGAAAGAGAACGTTATATGGCGACAGAAATCAACAATCAAACAAGCCACTTTGATTTTTTGCTGTTTTCATTAATACAAAAGATGGGTGACCCCCCCCTCCTAGACAAAAAAAGTTAGGTGACCCTCCCCTCAACAAAGAATAAAAAGACATGACCCTCCCCTATTTTCCTCCGGTGACCCCGTTTATAAATAACGAACGGTCCCTTAAAATGGAAATTTGTCTTTAGCAGTGGCATAAAACCCACAACATATATGACATTATACAGAATAAATACATATAAATAAATATGAGAAAAGTAGACTATAAGATCAGTCCAGTTCGCTACTAAAAGGAGTTAAAAGATATATTTAATACGCTTTTTGGACTACTTTTTGCACCTTCACCATGACACTCACTTTCTTGAGCACCTTTCCATGCACACAGAACTACAGGCCAGTCCCGGACCTGTCACTGCAAGCGTCTCATGCTTGACCATCCTCAAGCACGCTGTGGAATTTTTTAATTTAATTTATATAGTATATTTAGTATTTAGTTTTGTAAGTTTTTCTTATCTTCTACTGTCTCTATTGTACAGTGGAGTTTTGTTATATGTATACTTATATTTACTCTTTCTGCTGTAAGTGCATGTTGTGTGTGATGTCTGTGGTCTACTGAGACCTTGAATTTCCCCTTGGGGATCAATAAAGTATCTATCTATCTATTTATCTCTATCTATCTAAAAGTGTCTAACAATTAACTGCAATGGACTACTATTTAGGCAGTCCTTTGTTAAGGATGGTCACAGCTGATGGTCCTGCTGAAGGACCACTTGTAGCCATTTTTCCTTGGCTACTGGGACTGCAAGTCTCCGGCCTGATGCCAACAGCTGGAAAGCACAGTGGAGGGGATGATTGGGATCATGGGTTGCCTTTTTTTATTAAGACTTGAATAAGTCTGGTAGTTGATGGTTTGTGTCCAATGATTTTTCCGGCCTGGAGCCTTTCTGGTTCCAGTTTGTTCATTTGTTTTCAGGTTTCCATACCATGACAGGATGTTGAATGTCATCACACTCTTGGTCAGTGATTTGTAGATCATGGACATTGTGTCCTGGCTGGTGTTAAAGCTCCTAAGTTTCTTAGAAGAGCAAGGCGCTGTTTTCCTTTTTTTGTACACGTAGTCCACATGGTGTGCAGGAGGAATGAATAGACATTGATGCTGAACTGATCCACCATCTTCAATCCAGTCACGGTCCAAAGCATCTATTTTTATTTACCACCATGGTTGGTTTGTAGGTGGTGACTCCATTTCTGTGAAAACTGTGTTTGTGATAATATTCACATGGTAAATGTCTTGAGTAGGTCAAGTATACCAGAATGTGGAAACTGGCGTGTTGTTGGTCTGTAGACATCAGCAGCTACTTCAGCATTGCTGTTTTCCTCTGAGGTGACAACAGAGCAGGTCGATCTGAGCCTCTGGCTACTGCATTGATGTCTAGGCCTCTCTGGTCTTTAATTAGAGGTATCTTTGTCATGGGGTGACCCTCGAAAAACCTCCTGCTTAACCTTCCAGTCAGTCAGCTCCCAAGACACCCTTCCTGCCACTTCACGTATCGAGTGTGACGGTCGGACGGAGAGACCTGCTCGGGGGGATGTGGGGGGTGCTTGGAGGAAGAGGGGATGGATGGATGATTGTGTCGGGGGTGGGGGGGTGGGGGGGGGGCAGGATGAAACAAAAAGGAGGAGGGCAAAGGAGATGGAATTCTCAGGCGTCTGGTAATTGACGCTATTGGTTTCCCCTGCGCCGAGAACCCGATGCTTGCTTAGGGACGTGTGGTTAGAAGCTTTTTTCCCCCCACTTTTTCTTTCATTCTTCTCCATTTCCCCCTCTCTCCTCCTTTCCTCACCACAAACCAAAAGGGCCTATTTGCAAGGTAGGCTAGTGTTTCTGTGTCAGCATGAGGAATAGACAATAACGGTGGCTGAGGTGGAGATTCTTATCGGCCTGTGTCCATCAGCTACAGTGCAGGGACACATCAGATGTTGGCTGAGGGTAGCTCACTGGAGATTTCCCAAGCAAAGACTCAGACCACTAATCAGCTGTCGCCAGTGTTTTTTTAAAAACATTTTTTTTTTTTAAAGCCCAGATGAAGAAAAGAAGTGGTCGAAACGTTTTGGCTATTTAATTGTTTTAGTTACCAGTGAATTGGTATGCCCCTTATCGTCAGTTTTCAGTGGACTTTTACCGGGTACCCATTTGCCCACTTAAGCAAAGTGGAACACCAGGCGTTCTAACCGTGCCAATGTCTCTATTATCAGTGTATAATCATACTTTTTTTCCCTCTTTAAAACACTTTTGTTATTACTTGAAAAGTGCAATGTAAATAAAATGTATTATTATTATTAATAGTAATAATAATAATAATAATAATAATAATATTTTACATTAAAGGAACGGCATAGTGTTGCTTTAATGGCTGCTACTTGGTTGTGCCATGTAGATGCTGCTTCTGTTGTGATTGGTTTTATAATCAGGTCAGCTCTGAGGTCAGCACTGTTGCCTAACCAAGGGGAGAGGGCTGACCTCCATACAAGTGTGTGTGTGTGTGTGTGTGTGTTGTTGGAAAGGTCGCTCGGATGACCTCCGCCGGCAGGCTTTGCTCTCATTATTCAGGTGGCTATGCCGCTCCACTCCTCAACCCCCTTGTGCTCGCAGTCTCCACTATCAGTGCGTTTGGGAAATGTTCTGCCATTCGTAGCATCCCAGTGCTTCATTAACTGAACACTTTTTCGCCTACTTTCCTTTGATTAGTAATGGTTATAGACAGGTAATTATTGAAATAGTTTAATTAGAATAGAGCATTCTTGCCTAAAATAGAATTGGGTAGAGTTGCATCGATTGAAACGGAATGAGATAGATTGATGAGTAGACACACACACACGCACACACAGTCACACACACAGTCACACACACAGTCACACAGTCACACACACACACATTTGCTGACAATTTCATCTCCTTGTTGCACTACAATCTGCTTTTAGACTTACTCCAGACATTTGTACCATCAGGTGAATGGACATGATTTAATTTGCAATACTGGAAGTGAGGCATCAGCTATTAAATCTTTGATTAGTCCCTCAAGCTGCAAGCAAGGCTCTGCCAATAATTTTCTCTGTCCAGTGGTGGCCCTCGTTTGACAGTCTAATTCAGATTAATTCGTCTTTAATTAAACGTCGCAATGAGTGGCATAAAGTATGACATGCAATAAAAAAAGTGGATGTTGTCCATTTAAAGCTGGAAACAAGGCCAGTGGGCAGTGTGTTGGAGAGGGCTAATTAAAATGAGGCTATTAATAAGCCTGGACCAGTGTATCTGGCTGGACCTAATTAAATAGACGGGACTTGCACTGTCGTGGCGAATGAGTTTCATTGGAAAAGGCTTGGGGGTGGGCGAGTTGAGGTGTGTAACAGCCTGGCCAAAGAGCTCCAGAGAGACTCCTGACCCATGGTGAGCAGCTGCTGGCTCTTGATCGTGGGGGCAGGATGTGTGTGTGTGTGTGTGGGGGTGGGGGGGGGGGTCGTGGACTATGGATTGGTCTGTGAACTCGGTTTCTGTCTGGGCCAATTAAGTAAGCAGTCAATGGGTGCCGTGTTAGTGGGCTGAATGGTTTCGGATGAAGCCTCTTGTGAGTGGTTAAAAAGAGGTGAGCATGCACTGTGTCTGAGAAACTCATAGCAAACTAATACAGTTAAATACATCATACTTTTTTTTATTGTACCGCTATATGGTACATCTTGAAATGGTATGCTTGCTTTAAGGCCGAATGAAGTAGGGAGCTGTAATCAGAATGAAGCCTTTGTGTTTCGCATGTTTAATCCTGCAGAAGGAGCAGCCGAGGGCTATGTGTCTTAATTAAGGACGGCAGCGTCAGGTCCCTCAAACCTCTCCTCCTCACTGAGATGAGCTGTTCTCCTCCAGTGAGTTCTAATGAGAAGTCAGGCTTCTCACTTGGCTTTTAGCTGCTTATTCTTCAGCTAGCTAGACTATGCCACTCTGTTCAACACTTTTCTTTTTCCCGTTTCCCTTAAGTATGACAGTTAATGCTTAATTTCTTCTTTTTCCATAAATTGTTTTCATTTTTATTGACATATTTAACCTGGGTGGAGGTATGTGCTCTCTGGGTGTCCTTTTGGCTTACTTTGGGTATAAAACAGAGCTTAAAGGTCCCATAACTAAAAATATCACCTTTTCAGTTTGCTTTTATCCCACAAGTTCAAGACCTATAATCAAAATGTAAAAAGCAAAAGTATTATGCAACATGTTATGCTTGTAAAGGAACAGGCACACGAAAGGGTGCTCTGAACAGGGCTCTTTTTCTTCTCACTCTGTGCATACAAAAATGTGTTAAGCTTATATACATAAAAGTGACTTGACTTGACTTCAGACAGGGTTGAACATAGTGTTGTAGTGCTCCCTTCTTTTGGTATGTTGACCAAAGTATGACACAGATGTTTTTATTAAGACCTCAATAAAAAGCTATTTAAAATTGTGGAAAAAAAGCGGTGTAATGGGACCTTTAAATGAGAACATTTTTCTTCCAGATACGAGCATTCATCGTTTTACATTTCCGCCACTTGAATAATATTTAGTTTCCCTGTTCTACCATCTAAAGCACCAGTAGAAAGAGTGTGGTTTGGTTGTGGTGAGGCTTTGTTTTGTTCGTTAATATGCCCGTATCGTATTATACTGTATCGTATCAGCTCAGATCGAACGCAAACGGGGTCAGGGGAAAGAGAACAGTTTTTATACTGACCCTGGGGCCTCATCGATTTGCTATTGAGCCACTGCCACGCTCAACAGCTGTCCTGTCCACCGGCCCCAGCGCCTCAACCCTACCGCTCTCATTGAAGTAAATGGCTGTCCATTTGTGGGCTGTGGATGACCTGTTTGTTATCTCTGATTGTCCCCCTCTCCCAGGCAGCTCCACTGGACAGACATGTGATTGGGCTGATGGAGTGGACAGGCAGCCAGTGCAGAGCTTTCGGTTTACAAGTAACAGGATTTAAGGCCTCAATACAGTGGAAATCTAACAAGGCATAGTGTCTGTCTGAGACATATGCTGTGCACTGTATGTGAAGGATTTTACACTCAGATATTCTGTGCGGCACAGAAAGTGTACTCTTTTGGAATCTGTCCTCTGTCCTCCATGTAGGGTTCTTAACAAAAATGAAGTGGTTGATAACAAAAATAATAATACCATGTCACAAATGGCATTTACTGTCATTTAAAGGTCAGGGCATCTTAATGTAATGTAGGGTTTAGCTGAATAATAAGGGGAGTTCCATCTCCTAGCATGTGTGTAAGTGTCAGCCGCTCATAAAAGCCTGTGATTGTGATTTGTCTGTTCTGCTGGGCAAACCCGCTGACTGGCGCTCTTGTCCTCTGCCTAGTTCTGCTGGTGAATATTAACAAAGCGGAGCTCCACGGAGCCATTTATCAAAGGCCTACAGCTGAATGCGTTCACCTCTGGCGACCTTGTGAGATTAAGAGGCAAGGAGCACGGGCATAGTCAAGACCTGACCATCAGTCCACGCCCAAGCTTTAGAGATCTGCGTTTTTTTATTATTTTATTATTCATCTTTTCGGGGAGGCCCGCGCAGCGCAGATGGGCGGGTCTCCAGTGGGAGTGAAGAGGGAGAGAGGAGGGGGATGCAGCGTGGCCTATTTTTAGTCTGTGTGTGTGTGTGTGTGTGTGTGTGTGTGTGTGTGTGTTTGAGGGGTGGGGGGGGGGGGGTAGAACAGACATGCTGTGAACAGTGATCTGAGCTTATTTCATGCCACCTCACGTCCAAGCCCGATTGTCCTTTTATGATCCACAATTTTTACCAGTGAAGATGAGAGATAAAGAGAGAGAGAGATCTTTATTGCAGGGGGAAGCGGATGAAATCACACGTTATCAGTAAATGCATACACATTTCATTACTTTCTGGGACAACCAATCTGACTGAATATTCCAGATAGGAGGCACGTTATTGGCTACTCTTGTGTATCTTGTGTCCAGAGTCCTAGGATGGTCTGAGTCTGGTTCCAATCATTATAACATAATATTCCACACAGTAATCGAGTCAGATTCTTGTGTATGCTTACTGTGTCTTTTTTTTAAAAACCATTAACCTAATTTGTCAACGGTAAAACTCGTAATAAACACAGACCATGTTCCGCAGCGTGTCAGTGCTGCTGAGCGTGTTATGTGCAATGCGGAGCGTGAAAGGGAACCCTGGGAGAACAGAGACGCTAACTGGATTTGATAGTGACAGAGTAGGCAGCGTCGGCACCCTTAAATCACATTATTAGAGCCATCAGTCACAGTTCCAGCACTCTTCAAGACCTCATCTATGCATATTTATTCAGATTTATTCATGCTCGGCCCAGATGGGGAGAGCACGCCTTGCGTCGGACAGCGTGAGAGATTGTGCTCCATGTCGACATGACGTTTCTTTAATACGAGGCCCATAGGAAGGAATCTTCTGTGACACCTTGGGGAGTACGGTATCGAGTCAGTCTCATTCTTATTGTTACCCCTCTCTCTATTTCTCGTTGTCTTTCTTTCCTTCTTTCTTTCTCTCTCTTTTTCTCTCTCTCTCTCTTTTTTTCTCTCTCTCTCTCTCCATCTGTCTCCTTCTCTCTGGAACACCACAAGCACAGGAGAGGCCTGAATCTGATCCCTTTTCCCCACGATCAGCTCTCCCGAGACTTAAGGAAGCAGACACTCTTCCCCTCCGTGGCAAAAAAAGAGAGACCGAAACACAAGAAGAGGCATTTAACATTCCTGCGGGGGGAAAAGAAAGAAAAACAAGGCTTTTAAAAATAACTGCCCTGTTGGTTTTTACTTAACGCGCTGTTTGTTTTTATGTGGACTGGATGGGAGACTAGCACTGCTAATGGTTTTCTAAACCCTCACCCCCCACCCCCAACCATTCCACCCCTGAATCAAAGATACTCTCCAGCTTTGGATGTGCCATCTCCTCTGCCCCTCAGCCCCTGTTGAAACATGAAGCTGGATAAATAACTGCAATGAGGTTATATTGAAGAAACCTGTCTAAACAGGAGGGCTCTTCACTGAAGTGTGTGTGTGTGTGTGTGTGTGTGTGTATCTGCATCTGCGGATCTGCATTTAAGAGGGGCGTGTTACTGTGTGTGTGTGTGTGTGTGTATCTGCGGATCTGCATTTAAGAGGGGCGTGTTACTGTGTGTGTGTGTGTGTGTGTGTGTGTGTGTGTATCTGCGGATCTGCATTTAAGAGGGGCGTGTTACTGTGTGTGTGTGTGTGTGTGTGTGTGTGTGTGTGTGTGTGTGTGTATCTGCGGATCTGCATTTAAGACGGGCGTGTTACTGTGTGTGTGTTGTGTATTGGTGTTGATGCTAGTCTGACATGAGTTAAAGGGCCATTGGGTTTGGGAGGGCAACTGTGGAGGGCACGGTGGAGAGAGACACAGGCCGGTCTGTCCAGGATGCACCCGCAGCAGATGGCCAGGGAGAGAGAGCCCAGTCACCAGGGAACAACGAGATTGAGCCATAACGACGGAATGAGAATGAGTGCGTCTGGCTCGTAGATGCAACCACACAACAGAGAGAGGGACTGTCTGCCTTTTAGATAGAAAGAGAGAAAGAAGTTTAACACTCATCTATAGAAGAAGTATCCAAAGCTTTACATTAATGCATCCTTAAACACATAGAGATAGGATTTCCTCATGCATAATAAGATCCACATGGAAAAGATAGAAAGAGAGAAAATGATATGTTAGAGATGCTCTATCTCACAGATAGTAATAGAGAGCAGATGGAGAGAGAGGGACTTGTTAAGCATCAAAGTTATTATTTTCTCTCTCTTTTGTGGTTCTCCCACGCTAACATCCGTTTCTTGAGCTTAATAAATCACTATTTTATTTTCTCCTCTTTTATCATTGCTGTTTATTCCTGTGCGTCGGTACTTATCGGGTTTTCCCCCGGACTGAAAGAGCAGTGTAATCAGCATTGTGTAGAGTGAGTCTACCCAGTGTTTATCACCCTGTGTGTGTGTGGTGTGTGTGTGTGTGTGTGTGTGTTTTGTTATCTTCTATGTCCAACCATCCCGAGATAAACACACATCCCGTTGTCACCCTCTCACTTTCCCTTGTGCATCGGCGAGAAATATCTTTTACACACGCTTTCTTTTTTGCTCTATTTTGGATGTAGTCTGGTCATCATTCCCTAGGGGCTGACTGCACCAGGCAACCCTCCACCAGTCTTTATATAGCCTACATGCGCTGATCATAGTGTTGCATGATTATGAGTATGTATACGAGTGTGTGTTTGTGTTTTTGTAAATGCTTTTGTAGCTTTTTTGTAAATGATACTGAGTCTATGATTTTTTTCCCCCTCACATTTTTTTAAATTTTTTTAAAAATTGGATTTGGTGAAGATGCCTCTTCCATGTTGAATTTCTTGGAAGTAGACTAAATATCCCTAAATATCTTGTTTTCTGTAGTGCACACATACACTAGCCTAGAAATCTAGACGCACCCTAGCGGGGCTAGTCTAGCAAGTCTCCGTTGGCTTGTGAGCTGGAAAAATTAAACTTCTATCAGGCCAATCAAATCCTGTATAGGGACGTTAGGCGGGCTTAACATAATGATTGATGGCAGAGTTGCAACTGTTTGGCTTGAATTCCCTGCTAAACAAAGTAGATGGATGTTGCTGTTGGCGAACAGCGTGACACGAGTTAAGCTTTTTTAAGTTGGCAAAAGTTTAAACTAGCCAACTAGCTCCGCTGGTGGGAAAACGCATGGGACTCATAGCGCTGTCCTATTGCGTGCAGAGGGAATTTGAAAGACAACCTATTATCCCGCCCCTCGGACTGAGCACTGCGAACGGTGAGTGCCCAGACCCTACATTTTAATGTGGGTCTGGCTCGTCAGGCTACACATACACCATAATGAACAAAAATGCCTTTTGACCTTATGTCCTGATTGTCTATCATTTTAGCTCTCGTGAGTTTAAATGCTCTTGTGAGTGGAAGAAGTTGCCCGAATATGTTTTTGATCTCTGACTTCTCTTATCTGAAGGGTCATTCCGTATGAAATCACCCAATTTCAGCACAATTTGGCAGGTGACCCTCTCCGAAAAAATCTGAAAAAAATCACAGGTGTTTGTAGACCAAATCCATGCATAGATCTTAAATAGTATATCTGGATAACTAATCGTTGCAAAACTACAGCCCTTTGAAACTTCAAGTCATTTTAAGCATTGTGGTGAACAATCCTTTTTGTTCAACTTCCAGCATTATTGGCTCTTTTGGTATTTCACACACATTAGTGAAACTATGTGAATAGAAGTACATTTTCCTGTTGAATTAAAAAATCCAATCGGATCAGACGTATCTTGTGTACTTTCCCCTCTGCAAAGCTCTGAAAATGGCTATAAATTCATAATGTGAAAAGACATCACTTTTGAGGGCTTCTCATTCAGAAAGTATGTGACACAAATTCATCAGATTTTTTTCCTACACATATATGTATTATAAGGTCCTGTCCATGCATTAACTTTGGTTGTTATCATTTTCATATTTTCAGAGCATTTTTTTTAAAATTGGGCCTGATTTTCAAAAAGCCTGTTTTCATCTTCTCATTTCACCACGTTAACAGGATTTTTTTTAAATTTACCATATATCATTCTGTATGTGAGGATCATCTGCCCAAAATGTGGGCTTGTTGCTGAGTTTCTTCATTGAGATAAGATTTTTTTAAAATATTGTCTATAAATCCACTGAATTTGTACTGGATCTGCAGTACCACTTTGCACCACATGTGGTGCTCTTTTAATACAATGGAAGTCAATGGAAGAGTAAGAGAGTCACTTGTTTGCTGCACATATCCAATCTAAACACACAGTTTATGGTTCATAGTTGAATTGGTCCAAATAATTATTGCAACATGAACAACATACTACTCATACATAAATCTTATTTAAAGAAAATAAACTGATCAAGTAAATTATACACACATAAGACTGACTGGTCATCATACATGCAGCAAGAGGATTTAATTACCATCTTTGTAATGAGTTTTCTACACCAGCTTTAACCTATCAGTGCCTATGTGAGTACTTTAATAATTACTAGCCAACTGGTTAGGCAAAGTCTATATCCATCGTCATATGCATGGGATGCAGTCCTCTGTGATACATAGACAAAGAGTATCAAGATGGAGATCAGTGCTTTGTCTCCATGTGATCTGGGAAAGAAGTTGGAAAATGAATGTCATAAAGGAACATATACAAGAAACAATGGGTTTCTAAAATTCAGTTCATCAAGGTATTTCACTTGATGAAGATGACCATGTGTGTTTTCATCACAAGTATTCATAACAAGGTTTGAGGACTCGTGGATCCAAGAGGCATTTGTAAAAAGATAAATCGTTAGTATAGATTTTTAATGCATCTGACAATGCACTGAATTTTAGAAACCCTTTTTTACTTGAACCATCTGAACCATAAACTGTGTGTTTAGATTGGATATGTGCAGCAAACAAGTGACTCTCTTACTCTTCCATTGACTTCCATTGTATTAAAAGAGCACCACATGTGGTGCAAAGTGGTACTGCAGATAAAGTACAAATTCAGTGGATTTATAGACAATATTTGTAAAAAATCTTATCTCAATGAAGAAACTGAGCAACAAGCCCACATTTTGGGCAGATGGTCCTCACATACAGAATGATATATGGTAAAATTAAAAAAAATCCTGTTAACTGTCCACGTGGTGAAATGAGAAGATGAAAACGGGCTTTTTGAAAATCAAGCCCAATTTAATAAAAATGCTCTGACAATGTGATAATGTTAACAACCAAAGTTAATGCATGGACATGACCTTATAATCCATACATGAGTGGGAAAAAAATCTGATGAATTTGTGTCACATACTTTTTGAATGAGAAGCCCTCAAAGGTGGTGATGTTTTTTCACATTATGAATTTATCATTTAGCCATTTTCAGAGCTTTGCAGAGGGGGAATTACACAAGATACACCTGATTTGATTGGATTGTTAAATTCAACAGGGAAATGTACTTCTATTCACATAGTTTCACTAATGTGTGTGAAATACCAAAAGAGCCAATAATGTTGGAAGTTGAACAAAAAGGATTGTTCACCATGATGCTTAAAATGACTTGAAACGTCAAAGGGCTGTAGTTTTGGAACCATTAGTGATACAGATATACTATTTAAGATTTATGCATAGGTTTGGTCTACAAACACCTGTGAGTTTTTTCAGATTTTTTGGGAGAGGGTGACCTGCCAGCCACTGGGTGATTTGACACGGAATGACCCTGAAGCGCAATGCGTTTGCCTGTATTTGGGGGATAGCTGGTGGAGTCAGCCCTGCAAACCCACTCCCAGTCTTATATTGTGATCCTATCATGTTAGATTTGATTTCCTGCGCCAGGAAGCGGTGGCCCTTGGTAACTTTTTACGGCGCGCTTGTTTCATAGCAACCCTTTTCTACTCCCCTCAGCTCCAGTTGCCACGTGAACGAGCCACGGCAACAACGCGGTAACAGAGGCAGTAAATCAGCCAGCCCTGCTGTATGAATCACTGAGCCACAGTAGCAATTACTGCATCGCCAAGGTGTATTGGAGGGGGTTTGGGTGGAGGCTAACATTTAGATGGGCCACTGGAGAGTGAAATGAGCACCGGATGCTGTAAAAGGCCACGGAGGAGCGATAATGAACCAGCAGAAAGTTTCCTTTAGTTTCTCCTTTTTTTATGATTGCGTCAGTCCCAGGCAAGTTTAACTGTGATTGTTTTCTCAAGGACATTTCTAATCAGTCCAGAGAGATGGTCAGTGAGGGAGAATGAAGGGGGATAGTAAGGGTCAGGCAAGTGGAGCGGAAGTGTAGAGGAAAGGGAAGGGATGTGAAGTGGAAGAATACATAATATAACTATAATGACGGCAATTATATATTTTATATGTAGTGGTTATGCTACATAATGCATCAGCTGATTTAATTTTTTTAGCATTTTCATACCATTGTTTAAGCGATGAGGGTGTCTTTGTCGCAGTTAAATTACAGCACATTCATATTGTGATCATTGTTAAAAGTAGACAATAAACAATAGGCATATCATGGTCTTGTCATTAGTGTTATGCAATAGTGATAAATGTTACTATTAAATAGTTATCTATGACATTGAAGTACCCACTGATACTCTATGAAGCTGAGAGTGATGAAGAGGGTATTCAATGTCATTAAAAAATAATTTAGTATTATGAATGTATGATGAAAGGTTAATGAAGCCCTTAAACACATCTCGAGATAATCAGATAAGATTTTGAGCTTGTGTGTAAGTATATTTACAGTTTAAAGGAACACCAGTCAACGTTTTCATGTGAATTACTCATCTTTGTAAGTCGGTATATGGTTAAACGACTCATTACAGGGCGAATGAAGACTCTCTCGCCCGCCCCTACTGCCTGTAGGAAGAATATCCCGCTTGCAAGTTCAGTGTATTGTACCCGCCGACCGAAGCAGGATCAGTTTACATCCTGCATCCACAGCACAGAGGCAGGCTAACAAAACGCTAGCGATTGTTGCAAACGTGTGTATAATGGCTGAGCTGGCGAAGAAGCAGCGAAGAAGCAGCGAAAACCCTTGACGGAAGATGCAAAGAATAGGAAAAGAGCTTCAGACCGAGCGAGGGGGAGTTTCGTAGAAAAAAAGCATCAGGCTTGCCTGGTGTCCCTTTAATGTGAGAGATCCACTCCAGGTTGGCCTTTGCCTGGGGGTTGTTGGTTCAGTCAGCTAATGGCCTTCTTACACAACAAACAACTTTGACAAGATTTGGGAAAGATTCTTGAAAGATTGGAGTCTTTTGAGTAAAGCTTGAATGGGGAGCATTAGTTAAAAGATTACAATCTTTCAAGAATCTTTCCCAAATCTTGTCAAAGTTGTTTGGTTTAAGGTGGCCATTAGATGCATTGGAGAATAGAAACTGAAGGAGTAGAAGGAGTCCATCTCCTGTGAGGAGACGTCATGGTGCCGTTTCCTGGTTCTGCGGTGTTACCGGAGGACACCGGCCCAGGAAGTCAGCGTTGACACCTCCACGGTATTTTAGTTCTCATTGAGATTCCTAAAGGTGTGGAGGAGATCCATCCAAGTGTCTGAACGCCTGGCCCTGACTCATCCATGCCCAGTGGAGGTATCACAGTCTCTCTCTCTCTCTCTCTCTCTCTCTCTCTCTCTTACACACACACACACACACACATACATACACTCTCTCACACATATACTCACACTCTCACTCTTTCTTTTTGCTTTTTCTCGCTTTTTTTTCTGTCTCACACACACACACACACACAGACACTCACACTGTTTTTTGCAAACACACACACACACACACACACACACACACACACACACACCCCTGTCTCTGTGGACAGAAAGACTACTTGGGAGGTCTGACAGCGACTGTGAGCTTGCTAACCTCCAAGACCACCTGCCATGTCGCGTTTTTCACACCTTCACCATTCTCACTTTGTGCCGCTCTCTTCGTTCACTCTCCTTGGGCTGCCCCATCCCTCCTCCGTCAGCGCCATGCTCGTCCAACCCGTTTCTTGCTCTAGGGAAGTTTATTTATACAAGTGATAAAAGAATTCAAAAAAGGTTAAGTGCATTAAAGATTAAAAGAACAATTAATTAATCTGATGAAATAAATAAAAGATATTAAGAAGGAAGAGAGCTAAATCAGTTCAAAAGAACATAGATTAAGTCAGACATGGCCTGTGTTGACTGTTGAAGAAAGCGTTTTATTCTCCCACACCCCCACCAGCTAAGTGTTTTTGCTGCTGCCTGTGCAGCACAGTTTAATCTGCGAAGCCCATCGATCCTCCACAGAACGGCCATCTGCAGGCACCACAGGCTACTCTTTATTCTTAAGTGTGTGGCCCGCTGATTACTGCTGAGCGAACACAAACTCAAACACTCACACACACACACACAAACGCACATACATTGACACACATTCATGCACACATGTGCACAGTTGTGCATACACATACTCACACACACACAGATTTTCACACATCTGTCATCTGCAGCACGCCTGCTGTTCATGTAGATTTGTAATGCAGATTTTTTCCTCCAATCTGTTGCCATCGATGGTCTGTGATTTGATTGATTTATTTTAACGCTTTTCAAATAGAAGATGTGTCCCAAATATGGGTTGCCTCAAATAGCGACTTCTAAATCAAAGAAGCATAATGGTAGCTTATAAAATGGAACCTATATCGTGATTATTACCTAGACTTGTTAAAGTCTCTCAGACACAGAGTTAAGTTCCCCCTCTCTGCATTTTTCAGCAGAAAATATAAAGGGAATCTTCTCACAGGGTCTTATTCCTTATTTATTAATTGTATATGCTTTTTTTTGTTAAATATCATATAATATTAATATTATTAATAATAATTAACAATAACATTAATAATGAATAATAATAATGATAACAGATATAATAACCATAATATAATATGCAAAATATTTCCATTTTCAAAATATAATAATATTATATTTTGAAAATGGAAATATTTTGTCATAGGCCTACTTTCCAGTGTTCTATACAGTTGTATTATATTGTGTGGTTGACTTTAATGTATTCAAGCAGTTCTTTGCTGAAAATATTTTATTTTTATTCACAGTACTGGTAATCGAGTGTTCTTTTATTCTAGTGTTTTTCAACAGTTAAATTAAGATTGTTCACATATGAATTGGAATAGAAAACATTACCCTATGTTCAATTCATATTTGTTTTCATCAATAAGAAAATAATAACTAAGGGTCCTCATTAGCTTAAACAACTTGCATAAGGACTTCTCATATCACAAACTTTAAGCGTAGTCTTCAACTTCAACCTGAACTGCGAAGATGGTACCACTACCACTGTACCCCAGTACACCTAATATGCTGTGTGGTCTTGTGTGAGCAGACCCATACTGTGCACATACATCTGGAGTGTGTCACTGTTATTCGCCCATGCTTTTTTATCTGCGACAGGAAGTTTGGTGACTGCGTTATTTGTGGACCCAGACCTTTAGTATCAGTGCAGATAAATCCTCCAGGAAAGGGGAAGGGATGGGAACTGTACTGCTGTAAGGTCCTCAGGCACACACACACACACACACACACACACAGATAATTATACGTACATAGACACCCAACTAAACATGGAGTTATAAGCATTCAGTACAATAGAGCACAGTACAGCATTATGAGCAACAGAAGTAGTGAGGAGGACACACACACACACACACACACACACACACACACACACACACACACACACACACACACACACACACACACTGCGTCGGCCTCTGGTCCCCGTGCCCTGTTGGGAGTGCGTGGTCGCAGGGGGCTCCCAGGTGCTGGTGCTGATAGAGGACTTTCCATCCTCACACAGGATGTTGACAAGGAGGAGAGCAGACGTATAGTTTGACCCAACTCACACACACACCCATACCTCCTGCTGGCATCACACACACGCACGCACACACACACACACACACACACACACACACCCATACACACCCATACCTCCCGCTGGCATCACACACACACAAACACACACACGTACACGTACACATACTCCCACACGTACACACACACACACACTCACACTCACAAACCTACACACACACATATATATACAGTATACACACACAAGGTTTTTGTATAGAGTTTTACAAAATAAAAGAAAATATTTTCTCTTATACCCTCCACCGACTATTTCCGTTTCAGTCCTTGCTGTTTTCTGTGTGTTGTGTTGGTTTTGTTGTGGGGCCGTGTCTGGAAAGGTTTGTTTTTAAGTGCACCAGCCCATCTCCTGATGAGAATGTTATAGCTGTTGTTATTCACATCTCTGAATTCCTATCAAAGTAATGGTGTTGAACTATAAAGGTGATTTATTAGGAGAGGCTCAGCCAATGCCTCTTAAAGTTTTTGCAGGCTCCATAAAACACCATACAAAAGGCTGATTGTATCTTCAGGCGCATTTCTCTTCCCGAAAGAGCATTCTCTATGATCGAGACTGCATTGCCTCAGGCTTATTGGAACTAGCTTCATGCCAAAGCACTGTCCTTTTTGCCTAGGTGTACATGTGGAGTAATTGGGTATGTATGTGTGTGTGTGTCTGTGTATGTGTGTGTGTGTGTGTTTGTTTCTTGTTTTGCAGGTGGTGGTGGTGAAAAGAAACAGCAGTCAAAGAAAGAGAAGATGAAGGATAGAAGAGAACGATGGCTTAACAGTAGGTGACCCATCCTTAGAGTCGCAAAAACTGCAACCAGCTCACTCACACACACACACAGACTCACACACATGAAACACAATCTATTGCACCACAAACAAATGTTAAGATGCATTAGACACATACACAAATAATACTGGTTACTGGTGCAAAGCTTCAACACACGTGCGCGCGCGCACATGCACACACACACACACACACACACACACACACACACACACACACACACACCAAACACTAACGAATGCATAATGTACAGACATACAGATGCATCACACACGTAAGCACACATACACACATTCACATAAATAAATGCACCATACACGCAAGCACTTTTACTGACAAATTCACTGCACTCTCATACACTTCCAGAATAAAAGATCCCACTCCCGTTCTGTAGATAACTACGGGTCTGCTGAACTTCCTGACCATGATGGCAGACGAGGATAACATTGTATGTGTTGAATGACCCTTTGATACACTCATTAGCTTGTGTCTTAAATGGAGTCTGCATCAAACACAGACAGACACACTCAAAAGTGCAAAGATGCGATGTCCAGCACATATATACAGAACACACACACACACACACACACACACACACTTTAGTCCCATCTCAATCTCATCTAATTGTCCTCATTGGAAATTGAATCTGTTGGTAGGATCAATCTCTGTGCAACCCGAGCCTTGGCCAGTGTGATTATAATTAGGCGGTAATGGTTTTCCTGACTCCTGCAGTAACTCAAGAACGACAGGGGACGTGTCCATCTCTCGGAAATTAAATAAGGAGGGAGGGCGGGGGGGGGGGGGGGGTCATGTATTGCTTTCCTGTTATTCTCGAAGGGAGAGATACCAACAGACCCTTGTTTTTTTCTGTCTTAAATGTCCTGAAATATCCAGCTTAATATGTGCGCAAAATGTTATGATGACTTTTTACCAGCCACAAATGCCATTTTGACTGGGAGAGGTATTTTTCTCTCTCTCAATGTCTCTAAATGTATCTTGGTTCTTAAGCCTTTGCACCTTTGCGTACCGAGAATGTTATTACACAAATCAGAGTACAGAAGAAAAAAAAAAAATTTCAATTTTAATTTAGTTATTTTGGGTTTAACGCTCTAAGCCTGAGGTGACGATGCCCTGAAAGTCTGGCTTCACACATAGGTGGTAGACGCTGTGCATGTGCAAAGAGAATTATCTAGACTTGATTCACATTCAAGTCAGTTCATGCTTTGTGTCCGGAAGTCTTTTTGAAAAAGATCCAGCAGCCTTCAGCGTTTGCTCACTCTGGCAGTCGATCATGCTATGAATGCAGAACACACAAAGGTAATATGCTGCTTTCATTTCTCCCGTTCTTCCTTAGAACAGAAAATAAACAGCCGTCTTGCCAAACCTTACATGCCTTACAATGTTTACTTCAACTGGAAGAAATCTTTTCTTACCACAAACAGTAGTCACATTTTTTATGATACTGTTTTTCTTCACAACAACACACTTTCTATTCACGACTGGATGACAGTGTCCTTCATACAATCTCATAAGCGGCCGGTCGTGGTTTCTGAAATAATGGCTGCTGGAGCAGGGAGCCTGAGCTTTGACAAGGACCTTTGTTGCAAGGTCTCCATCCAGCAGTAGCACAGACATATAAAAATGATGGGGAGGAAAATAAATGCGCTCTTATGAATGACCTCATGAGAAGCTAAGGAGAAAAGCTTGAGGATGAAAGAGTTGAGCAGGAAAAAATGAGGGCTGTGGTGTTTTTTTTTGTGTGAGGACTAGATGGATGAATTTAGTTCATGAACTAACTGGTTTCTGCTACTGTTGCTGCTTAAATAGCTTGGTCGCTGGTCGCTGTGTGTTTGGAATTGATTCGATGTGTCTTGTATTCGGTGGAAAGTAACCTTTTGCCTTTTTGTGCTTTGAGACGTGAAAAAATGCATACGGTAGAGCTACACATGTGGTGTTAATATTTAATTATTAATACAATTCAGCCCAAAGTACATGGACAAATCAGCATTTTTGTCCATGAGCTTCATAGACATAGTTTACCAATACCATCCCTTTCAAAGGTGGGTTTTTGTAGATTGTTTTGTCTGAGTTGCTTTCTTTTGTGTATAGCCCAGACGAGTAATGTGCGTGTTGTTAAGGCTCAACCACTCTACTCCCTCTCCGCTGGTCATCCAACACGACAGCAGTGTTTGGAAAGGACTGTTCAGAGTTTCAGCCTCACATGGTGCATTCCACCGCCAAAGCGTGGTTTCTGTCATGCTGCTTCTCCCATGACATCAGCATGTTCTTCAGAATGCCTGTGTTGCAGTGAATGCATTCCTCCATGACACCTTTACTCAGGAATGAGTTCCTTCTCAAAACAGAGACACAGTTTCAGGAGGCGGGGTGGGGAGGGGGGGGGGGGGTTGGGGGTTAGTAGTAGAATGTTTCTCATAGTCATATTTGGTACTCAAGGCAACCAGACAGAGGGGGAAAAATCTCAGCAATTAAACTCACTCTTAGGCTGAAACTCTCTAAATGGTGTCTTTGTTTTGGGGGCGGGGGATGTAAGCACTATTTCTGTTAGGGTTGGGATAAAGTTCACTTCAAATTTAAAACATAATTTCCCTGCCTCTTGTTGCTCTTTTGTACGACACTCAAGATCCAGCCCTCCAGCCCCTGGGCTGTACATGGAGAGGCTTAAGAACCCCAATCCATCACTGGATTCAAACTGGAAAAAAAAACAACCACATCTACAGCAGCGGCAGAAACTAGTTAGTTCATTATACATCAACAATGAGCCTGCAATAATGGACACATGGCAAATTGTGTTTATTGCTTTCCAAAAAGCCCATTTGAAGTCCTGCATGATAATTATAGACAGTTCGTCCCAGAGCATCCCCAGCTAAGGGACTCTGGGGGTACAGTGCTAAGTGGTTGCTCTGTCATCCTGTGCCGGCTGCCTGCTTCTCTTCGGACTCCTCATTAGCGCAGACCAGCAGACATGTTTTCAAAAGGCAGGGCCGAGTCCACAGGCCACGGCTATCCACAATCAAACGCTTAAATTTCGGTGCAATTAAGCTGAAATCGTCCAAACATGAAGGGCAACAAAGGGAAGAGTTTCTTTTTTCCCCATCTGTTTTTTCAGAAGCTCACTTCTCACAGTCTGCTAACTGTTTCTCATGGGGGTTGTGTGCACAGACTTACATTCACTCTCCCTGTGTGAAATATCATTTGAGCAGCAGGCAGGAATAAATAATCATTAGATAACGCTGTTGGCATAGGGCATATTATTTTCTAGTATCTATAAGTATTAAGTATAAAGTTTAACAAGTTAACTGAAAGGATAATACTGTTTTTATTCGAGTATAATATGAAATATGCTTGTTCAATCAGTCACGCATCATAGACAAAATGAACCAACACGGAAGTGACATTTCTACTTGTACAGTCAACATTGTGAAAATCAGGATCAATATATTATGTTTATATTATTTTTTTTATCTATAAGTATTAAGTGTAAAGTTTAACATGTTACCTGAAAGGATAATACTGTATTTATTTGAGTATAATGCGCACTCCCAAATGAAATACAAAAAAAAATATATCTCTCAAGTATAATAATCACTGACTTTTCAGACTGTCAGACATGGAGTTCTAGATTGATTGATTGATTGATTGATTTGTTTATTTAAGTGTCAAACACCATGGTGCCCAGCCCTCATGGGCTTATTAGACACTGCAGTAATAATTTCACAGTTATCTCCAGATAACCATGTGACGTAACACAGAACCCAACATAACATAACATAACTAAACCATTAAAAAGATGTACACATACAAATAGAGATGGCTTGTCATATGGGATACAAAATACTTTGCCGCAGATACCAGGCCTTTTCTATAAATTTTGCCAAAGCAAAAACATCATTTTCAAACAGCCAGCACAAAATATCCCCTTCATATTTCCAAAATATATCAGGATAGGTCTAGAAGGCAGGCCATAGCATTATTATTTGGAAAAAGGATTGTTTAGTCAGATTTATTGATGAAATTACACAAAACAAAATATCTGTGTCATGATGCCTGTATCCTGAACATGCTTCTTCAATCAGTTACGCATCAAAAATGAACCAACTCGGAAGTGACATTTCAACTTGAATTTGAACAGTGTAAGCTGTGAAAGTGCACCAGCGGTAATATCAACATTGTGAAAATCAGGATCAATATGATCTGTATTCTTATTGTCCAAGAACAAGTCAAACATTTGGTCAGAGAAACATCTGTAATCAAACTCTCTGATTGAGCCGTCACTGTAACATTGCAGCAATTAATTTGTATCAGCACATGCATACATGATTTGAACAACAAATCAAAAAAGCATGTGATTACGGTTGGATTGTGTTTTTAATAAATTGTCTTCACTGAATCAGATGGTCATTAGCGTGCTGCGAATTTCAAGCTCAGAAAGTTAGCTTGGCTCATGATACATGACTCATATTTCCCCAAAGATAACAAAGCGTGCTGTCGGCTCTGCCAGGGCTTTGCAGTGAAAGAAAGGAGCAACATGTAGTTCTAATGTATAATGCACACCTGTTATATTAAATTCTAAAAAAATGTGTGTGTGTGGGGGGGTGGGGGTTACGGAAAGTAAGGATTATAATAAAACATTTATAATTAACACTGTTCAAATAAACAGTAAAGTTACAACAGGTATATAACTATTTGCGGGTGAATTGTAAGTATTTTAGTTGAAAGCATAACAAGAAATTGCATTTGTTAAATACAGTTATCTAGTTCAAATAAACCAGTAAACTAAAGATAAATAAATGTTTTAATCATGAGTGCCCTCTCTCTCTGTGTGGCAGAGATCAGTGCCATCAAACTGGCGAAGGAGCAGCAGGTGGCTCAGGCCCGTAGGAAGGCCACGCCTGTGGTGGGGGACATGCGCCCGCTAGTGGACGCCCTGCCCGAACTCTCTCTGCTCACCGCCACCACTAAACCCACAACCACCGCCACCCGCACAAAGGCCAAAGCGTGAGTATACAGTAGACACCATTCTTTATAACGTTATGTGAACATGTGTGTTATTATGCTGTTATACTCTTCCAAATACTCTAAATATCTGGGTTGATTACAGGGATATTATGTGAAATTGAAATACACAAGGCTACACACATATGGCAACTATTCATAAGGATTCCCCTGTAAGTTTTCATAATATTTTCATAATTTAATTACAGCAGTAACTGTAGAACAGGTACAATAACTACACAGCAGGGGTTGCGTTAGCTGGAAATTGGTCGGAAATTCACTTGTAGTTTGTTTTTGATTTGAACAAGCAGCGGAGAACTGTTATTCCATGAAGTCACGCCGCAAGTAAGCAGGAATTCATGGAATTGCAGTTGTGCTGCAGCAATGCTAATTTATTCAGCATAAATTATTTCCGTTGACTATTCCTATTTTAGGGGGGAAACCCAGGGCAACTAAAAAGATATCACGGCCACCCATTTAAAATCTTCAGTAAGGGTCTCTGTACCTACTCTCATTTGAACCTGCACAACAGTTAACCCTTAAAGGTGTGGGCTTTTGAACATTGTAACATAAGATTCCGTTCCGCAACAATTCAAGGTTCTAAAATTCTATGTTGAATTCAATGAACCCAGATATTCTTTAGAACGTTCATTTTCCAACATTCCCGTCACACCGGTACACCTTTAAGGGTCATAGCTGTCACTATGTTAATTACCAGGGCTGTGGGGAGGGGCCGCTGGGATTGTGAGTGAGGGGCTGTGATCTCACAGCAATGATCTTATACAACAGTATCATGCCTGTTTTTGAGCTTACGTCAGCCTGGCCATAAAGTGTTACGACCCACCGGGAATTCTCCTGACTCTTCCGATTCCCTGTCAGTTTGCAATGCAGTTTGCAATTGCTGACCACACCACAATTTGTTTGTTTTATTGCAGTTCAAATGTATAGGCAATTAAATGGCTATTTAAAACATATCCACTATATATTTTGTATGTTCGGTATTCTGGAATTTGTCCGGTCAAAACATTTGTTTAGCCTAACCTATGATGCACAGCAAGTCTAATGATAAATACATTGGAAGGTGCTGAGTTTTCAGCCCTTTGTTGTAGTAGTCCTTCTTGTGGAGGATGCACCTAATCAGGATGACCATATCCCATCACCATCAGAAGAGAGGCTTTTAGGATGTTGCCATCAGAACTATATCAAACCTGACTCAACCACAGCATAACGAGAGCACAGGGGTTTCAGTCTGAGTTCAGCGATGTGGCATCTAGTGAAGGTTTATGACCTTCAGTTTTAGGGTTTGCTGACTATAGTTGTAATGCTTCCATCACCCCCTCTAACCCCTCTCCCCTCCCCTACAGTAGTCTGGGTTATTTGATCTGTTTTCTGTCACAGTAAAATTGTGTTGAAATGACATGCGTGTTATACGAGTGACCTCACACAGGCGCTTTCATGGCCTGTAATGGTTCTGCTGCTGACATATGCAGAAACTAGGCCACGGGGGCATTCCCATCATATGGATTTATGGCTCTCTACCATACCCCCCACCCCCCCAACTCACACAGACACACACACACAAATCACCACCCCATCTCCACACTCCCATAAGCACACACACACATATAGACACAGACATTCCCCACCCCATTACCTTTTGGTTCTGACTGGGAACTGTAATCTTCTGTTAGTTTGTACAACCCCATTTCCAACATTTAGTTACAAAAAGGACATGGGCAACAAATCAAATGCTGAAACTGATTTTGAATTTGATGCCAGCAACAGGTCTCAAAATAGTTGGGACGGGGTCAACAAAAGGCAAAAAAGTTGTGTAATGCTAAAGAAAACACAAAGAAGACCATTTCTAATAAGGTTAACTGGCACCATGATTGGGTATGTAAAAGAGCATTCCAGAGAGGCAGAGTCTCTCAGAAGTAATGATGCAGAGGTATTCATCAGGCTGTGAAAACCTATGGGCAAATAATGCAACAATGTAAGGAAATTGCTCCTCAACATAAAATTTGGGAAGAATTTGGGGGTTTCATCATCTATAGTACATAATATCTTTCAGATATTCAGAGAATCCAAAACAGTCGTAACAAGGGACCGAGTGCTGAAAAAACAATATTGGATGGCCATGATTTTCAGGGACTCTGATGGCACTGCATTAAAAACAGACATATTTCTGCAAAGAAAGTCACTGTATGGGTTCAGGAAAACTTTACGAAATAACTTTAGGAAATAACCTTTGTCTATGAGCACAGTTTGTTGCATCTGTTCTCTGAAATCTGCAGTTTTGTTTTGAAATCATGGACTCTGCAATGCATCCTCTGGGCTAAAGAGGAGAGGGACAGTGTTAACTTGTTATTAGTGCACAGTTCACACTGACAAAAGCCAGCATCTATGATGGTATGGGGTTGCATTAGTGCCTATTGCATGGGCAAATTGCAAATCTGGATCGGCATAATTAATGCTGAATGATATACAAGTTTTGAGCAACATATGCTGCCATCCAGTTACCGTCTTTTTCAGGGAAGACGATGAATATTTCTTGAACACTACAGTGATCTTTTATGTTGCACCAACGATAGTTTTGTTTTGACATTTTGTTAAATGAGCCCATGGTGCTGGCCTGAGCTGTGTCTTTTAATACCTCTTGAATTGTGCTTTGGATATCATTCAACACTTTCTACCTCTCTTTACCAAACAGGGTGTCATTTGTCAAATGATAAGCAATTTCACTTTTAAACCTATTTTTCAAGTATGTATTACTTTTATGAATCTTTTCCGTTCTGAGTATGACCACGCTTTTACTGGCACTGAAATAACTGGTTGTCCCCCCCCCCCCCCGCTTCATCAGTGGAGAGAAGAAGAAACCCAGCTCCGTGAACTTCAGTAAGATGAAGCCAGCTCAGAAGAGGAAACTAGTGTAAGCCCCACTGCATTCATTACTTTACTTATTACACCCCCCCCCACACACACACACACACACACACACACCACACACATACACATACACCCACACACACACACACACACACACACACACATACACCCACACTACCGACCCAGGATTGTCATCGTGTTTGAGATGTCCACTCACACACTTTATAGTGTTCTATCAAATGTATCCCGGAGGCCAGAAATACTCTCTTCTAATTGGCTATAAATTATATTAATTCTAATTGGCTATTTGCAGGTAGCGATTAATTGAGTACAACAGGACTCCTATGAAGTAGATTTGGTGATAAAGTTTAATTAGTGTTCAAAGAGTATTCCAATTGGTGAAGGAAACTCTTTGGCTCTGCCTTGTCCATCAAATCCATACAACAGGACACCTCAGTGGCAGTTATCCCTTGCATGTTGTCAGTGTTATTGTTAGTGTATTGTGTTAGTGTAATCATCAGTTTGTTGTCAGTGTTTTGTGTAGAACAGGCTTTGTGTGTTTGTGTAACTGTGACCCTCCATGTGTGTGCAGGGAGACTGAGACAGCGTGGTTCAGTCAGGCCCTGAAGAACCCCACCCTGAAAGCCAACCCCCTGGCGGCCATCACCGATCACCTGAGGAAACGCCTAAAACAGGAAGAAGAGCAGAGTTAACCTCGACCACCATTCACAATCCTGTTGTCTGATTGGACGTGGAGTTGGCCACATTCACTTCTTCAGGATCCTCTTCTCTGATTGGACACTGTGTTAGCCCCACCCAGTCTTCCAGGATGCTCTCGTCTGATTGGACACTGAGTTTGCCTTACCCACTTCCTTAGCATTCTCTCGTCTAATTGAACACCATGTTAGCCCCACCCAGTCCTCCATGATCGTCTTGTCTGATTGGACATTGAGACACAGACTCAAACATAAATCCACCCTCATCCCCTGTTCCTACCCCTCAGACCTGCATCCTAACCTATACTTCCCCATCAGGACTCTTGTCGTTATGTATTATGATGTTAGTATGATGGCAGTGTGTTCTTTTGATTGATGCCTTGTTTGGAGTTGATGTGGTTGCATGGAAGGTGATGTGAAAAGGCTTGGTGTGCACTACTTGGTTTACAGATCAAGTGAATCACTATTTATGTGAGTGGTTGAACTCCCCCTTGTCATGGGGTTACCTCTGTTAATCAAAGTCAAGTCGATTACTCATTTGCAAATATTAAAAACAAAACTGAAAAGCCATCCACAGGTCATCCAAACTAGCTTTTGTGGTTTGCTTAATCTGCCCTGCAGTACTGATCTCACGGTAATCTTCTGATCGCTTATCATGAAGAGTCAGAGTCAGGTCAGAAGAGTCAGGTCCGTTCTGGGCCTGCGACCAAAAATTGGCCTCAGTCTCACAACGTTTGATGTATCCGTGGCAACATGGCATAACAACAACAACCACCTCACCACAGAAGTAGGCGACATTCCCAGTAGCCTGGTCCCACGTGTGGGTGTGAAACAGCTTCTAGCCACTGAAGAGTCAACATGATTCAGATGCAAATAGTTTGTATGTGTGTGTGTGTGTGTGTGTGTGTGTGCATGTCTGTGTGTTGTACGAGAGAGAGAGAAAACGGCCAGACAGTGAAGGCGTGTGTCGAGTTGAACTTGTCTGCTGCTAAACAGAGGGGCTTTGTGAAGAGGTTGCTGCATGGTTCGAATCTCAGACTAGTTACGGATGTAGAAGTAATGAGAACATTACCCTCTACTGTCCCCCCGTCAGAGGCACTTAGGAGGCTGTTTCTTTACAGATAGAAGGAAAAAATGGTCACAGTGATGGGTGGTTGTTTGGATGTGGGTTGGCGGTGTAGCAGTGATTACAATCTGAGGCACAGTGGTGAAATGGACAAGGTTCGGATTTGGGGTGCAGGTCATTGTGCAGGGGGCTTGAGTAAGCATAAAGCATGCTTACCATCTACAGCTGGCTAGGTCACTGTTAACAGAAATGATAGAATCTGAAACATCATGTACCATCATCACCATGTACACACAACTTGTGTATGGAGATTTTCCGTAAATCACACAACAGCAAGGTAGCTTTTGGGGTGGAGGGGGGTGGGTAACGTATTTGATTCATATTGCGTGGAGCAAAGGCAGCAGAGGAAACTGATGGGAGTAATGATCGTCCTCCCATCGAGGCGCCAGTCAGATCATATTTGAGAAAAGCAAAATCCAATCAATGGCAAGGGTCTGAGCGCAGGGACTGTGCCATTAGCACTGTTTAATAATGCATAGAGCAGGTCGAAGGACGCGTCGGCCACGTAATCAGACCCCTCCAAACCTACGACAAACACCCGTGTCACGTTCACACACTCCCACCCTCACCCCACTAGATCTCTAATTAACCCATCAGAATGCCAAAATGTTGTCTCAGTGAAGCGACCTGCTTGGATTAGGGGTACACAAAAATTTCGTAACACAGTTCGTTGTGTACCTCGGTTTTAAAGTCACCGTTCAGTTCATTTTTGGTACAGTAAGCCTGTAGGTATTGCTAACCTTAAATTCACGAACAATATTTTTGATACATTCTGAAAATAGTATTTTGAAAAGGTGTCAAATGATTTTTGACGTTAATTGACTAAACTGACATATGGTCCACTACTTAATATGTTTGTGTGGGTACTCAAATTTGAAACATGGTCCGCATTACTGTTAAAGACTGCATTTGGTCCATTCTGTAGACATCTGTATTAAATCTAACTTTGTGTACCTAAACAGTTCTGTACAAATATGTGTACCTTGACACCCCTAGCTTGGATACATGTTAACTGTGAAGTTCGTGATTCTATTCCAATATCCTTTTTTTTTTTAAATCACACTCAGTAAATTTCTCATTATTGTTCTAGCTGTCCCGTCTCTATGTGCGCCCAAGAAAACTGCAGTGTATGTACACAAGTCCTGAAGCTGTAAATTGGGAAGTTCCTCAGAGCCAGAGCCATGCACTGATCCAGCCAATCGACACATCGCTTCAGTAACACGGACGTTGATTGGCTACTTAGCTCATAATATCAATTTTTTACCAGAATTATGGACTGATCCTTTAATCCATCAGAGCGCCCCAAACACTGCGTTGGTGTTGTGCGCCAGTGTGGATGCATGGGAAGTGTAGCGTGTGAGAGAGGCCATTAGCCATTAGGCAAGGCAACCTCTGCTGCTGAGCACGACCTTATTGTGTTAAAGCAGCTTATGAGGGGCGTGAGCCCAGCGTGGAGATATGAGCCGCTATTAGGGTTATAAATGGCTTATGCATTAATCACTTGATTTATGTGTGCGTGTGTGCATGAGTGAGAGAGTGTGACCAAAAACAGTGCGTGGTAGTCAACAGATGGACTCAAAAATAAGCAATATTTTAGGCAGACAAAAAAAGAAATACTGCAATTACTTCCAAATGTGCAAATAAATCTCTCTTGGCCTCTTCATTAACGTCTGTACAAAGGCCCAGTTTATATTTTCTTATAGCTCTGTACATGCTCTCCGTGTGTGAAACATCCCATATGCATAAAGTGACATATGAATAACATATTTATAACATTAACTCAGTTTTGTCAATATAGTCACCCATATAATTTCAATGTCTTTACTGCAGTCATCATGTACCACTATGTCGTCCTTAAAAAAAAAAAGAGTTGCACAGTGAGTGTGTCCTTCCCTCCTGACAGTGTGTGCCTCTGGCTTGTCGTCAAAACTTTGCCATTACTGCTCTCATCTCTTCTCTCCATCCTTCCTGTTCATCCCCTCTCTTGTGTCACGCCATTTCCTGCTTTGCACTCGCTCGCTCGGCTCGAGCGGAGGTTCCAGTATTTCTGCGGCCCTTTGCTCTATCGCTTGAGCGTATCGCTCCGTCCACTCCACTTGCAGGATGCGGAGGGGCTCGCCGCACTGTGCCGGCTCTCCGTCTCTCTCCCCGGAGCAGGGCTTTGCTCTCTGGCATTTCCTTCCTCCTGGTTAGGCAGAGGACTGAACAGACGTGACAGCCGGGCAGCCCCCCTCCCCAAACACGTACACACACACACAGACACAGACATGCACACACATGTGCAGCACAGCAACACACACACACACATGCGCACAGCAGCACACACGTGGTAAAGTGTGTGAGTCAGAATGCAAGCCATCTACATTGTGAGTTATGTACACACACACACACACACACACACACACACACACACACACACACACACACACACACACACACACAGCAACTCACTGATAAATATAGAAATGCACAATAACTCATGTAGGCCTACACAAAATACACACTTACATCTTCACACACTCAAACACACACACAGACCCACATGCAGGCATCAGTAGTGGCTCAGCAGAACTACTTTAGTGTATACATATTTATGTGGGTTTCAGAGTCCCAACAGAAGTGGTGGGTTGGGAGATTTTGATCTTCAGGGTTTCAAGTCTGTGTTTCTCCCTGTTGGCATGAGTCATAGTGTCTGTAAGGTGGTCAGTTTCAGATTAGAAGACCAGTCACTCCAGCAAATAGAGAGGGCCTATACCTAATTCAAATATTTTTAAGTATATACACTGTGTTCCAAATTATTATGCAAATTGGATTTAAGTGTCATAAATATTATTTTTTTTGTTTTTCAATTAAACTCATGGATGGTATTGTGTCTCAGAGCTCTTTGGATCATTGAAATCAATCTCAGACACTTGTGATAATTAGTTTGCCAGGTGAGCAATCAAAGGGAAACTATTTAAGAAAGATGTTCCACATTATACTGTAAGGCATGCCACAGGTTTCAAGCAATATGGGAAAGAAAAAGGATCTCATCTCTCTGCTGCTGAAAAGCATGAAATTGTGCACTACCTTGGACAAGGTATGAAAACATTGGATATTTCCCGAAAACTTATGTGTGATCATCGTACTGTGAAGAAATTTGTCGCTGATTCAGAGCACAGGCAGGTTCGTGCAGACAAAGGCATAATAAGGTTTCTGCCAGACAAATTCCTAGGATTAAGAGAGCAGCTGCTAAAATGCCATTTCAAAGCAGCAAACAGGTATTTGAAGCCACTGGCGCCTCTGGAGTCCCGCAAACCTCAAGGTGTAGGATCCTCAAGATGTTTGCCAGTGTGCATAAACCTACTATTCGGCCACCCCTAAACAATGCTCACAAGCAGAAACGGTTGCAGTGGGCTCAGGAATACGTGAAGACTAATTTTCAAACAGTTTTGTTTACGGATGAGTGCCGTGCAACCCTAGATGGTCCAGATGGATGGAGTAATGGATGGTTGGTGAATGACCACCATGTCCCAACAAGGCTGAGACGTCAGCAAGGAGGTGGCAAAGTCATGTTTTGGGCCGGAATCATGGGAGCTGGTAAGCCCCTTTAGGGTCCCTGACGGTGTGAAAATGACCTCGGCAAAGTATGTAGAGTTTCTGACTGACCACTTTCTTCCGTGGTACAAAAAGACGAACCGTGCCTTCCGTAGCAAAATCATCTTTATGCATGACAATGCACCATCTCATGCTGCAAAGAATACCTCTGGGTCATTGGCTGCTATGGGCATACAATGAGAGACACTCATGGTATGGCCCCCATCTCCCCCTGACCTCAACCCTATTGAGAACCTTTGGAGCATCATCAAGCAAAATATCTATGAGGGTGTGAGGCAGTTCACATCCAAGCAGCAGCTCTGGGAGGCTATTCTGACAATCTGGCAGCTCTGGGAGGCTATTCTGCAAAGAAATTAAAGCAGAAACTCTCCAAGAACTCACAAGTTCAATGGATGCAAGAATTGTGAAGGTGATATCAATGAAGGGGTCTTATGTTAACATGTAACTTGGCCTGTTAAGATGTTTTTGATTAAAATAACTTTTGATTTAATCTATATGACCTCCTAATGCTGCAAATTCCACAAATTACCATTTTTAGTTCTTTACAACCTACAAAATGTCTTGAAACTCTGTTGTGCATAATAATTTGGAACAGTGCGTTTTGAGTTTTTTATTTTTGAAAAAAAAATACTGTTATCATTGTGAGGTTTGTTGAATAAAATTTGAATTCTATACTCTAACGGTTGATGACTCGAAAATTATACTGACTGTCATTTGCATCAACTATTTAGGAAAATCTGAGAAAAATGTAATTTGCATAATAATTTGGAACGCAGTGTAGTGCAGATATTGGGACAATACTAACCATCGAAAAGTGGGCATTACGGATGGAAGCGCTCAGTACACAGTGCACACTAGAAGTGTACTGACAGAAGTATGCGGTTTGAGACACAACCCATGTCTACGTTTGAACCACATGAAGGGGAAATGTATTATCAGATGGATGAAGGCATGGTGGAGCAGCACTAATGTCACCATCGTCATGACAATCGGTCAACACGTTTTTGATTTCCAAATCCTCTATTGCGAGTCTGTGTCGCTTTGGATGAAAGCGTCTGCTACAGTAAATACCAGTTAACTTTACCTTTTAGAAATGTTTTCATGGTTATTGGCAATAATAATTACTATGAAACAAGCTTTGTTTTGCTTTGTGCTTTCTTCTTCTCTTTGGAAAGTTTATCTGTGTGTGTGTGTGTGTGTGTGTGTGTGTGTGTGTTTTCTCTTCTATGAAACCATTGAAGGTGCTTTGACTTGTGTCTGATGTACTTATGTCTGCAATCAATGAAGCTGTACACAATTTAAATTACTTGTGTTTTGTTTTAACTAAAAAAAGATAATTAATGTTTTGAAAGGACCCTTGTGTTCCCGAGCCTCTCACTGCACAATGACTTTCTCTGATGGATGACGGACTTTTTTGCAGATCAGGTCATTTTGTCTCTCAGCGCCAGGTCTTCAGTTTCTGGAGTGACGCAACAGAGAGGGAATATGGTGGTAATGAGCTTTTAAAGAGGCCTGAACAACATGGCCACTCAGCAAACAGGACTCCACTTGCATCCTCAAGTCCCTGTTATGAATCATCAATCAATAGACACTCAAGTCAATAATGTAATTTATTTGAAGAATCTCATTCTGATTAACGATTTGAGGCGTATCATTTATCTAGTTTGAATATTATTTTCTCTATTGATCCTTTGCTTTGAGTACACCAACCAAATAACATGTTTTGGTTTTTAAATACTATCAAAATTATATTTAGACATTTCTTGGAATTTTCAGACTTGCTGACTGGTAATAGCATTGGTCACGGGGCTGTTGTTCATTTCAAATGCTATGATCCTGTTGTGCTTAAAGGAAAATTCCGGTTTTTAGCACTTTAAGGCCCTTTTCTGGTTTGTTTTGGATGAACTAGAGTGGTGGACACCGACATTTTGACGATTGGTCCTGTCTCGACTTTTCTGACTCGTTTTGAATCGCCTTTGACTTCTCAGGGTGGCTGGCAATGGGCATACTGTAGTAGGCTACTCAAACATGTCCTAAAACAACCCTTAACGTTCGTTTTCAAAACTGTGCAACTCACCGAGTGGTTAGTGGTGTTCGTTGATGTTCCAAAACAAATAGTGTAGCGAAATACAGTTTCTGTCGTCTTTTATTTGCCATTTTGTAAAATCCCATTGATTTCTGTTAGAAGACTCATTGCACGTTGATATTACTGCGCCACCGTCTATGCTTCAGGCTCACAATTGAGCGGAAGTTTATACGCGGTTGTGAGGTATAGTTCCACAATAGCAAATAAGACGGCTGGGAATCATACATTGTGCCGATATATTTGATTTTAATAATCAACGAACACCACTAACCACTCGGTGAGTTGCACAGTTTTGAAAACGAATGTTAAGGGTTGTTTTAGGACATGTTTGAGTAGCCTGCTACAGTATGCCCATTGCCAGCCACCCTGAGAAGTCAAAGGCGATTCAAAACGAGTCAGAAAAGTCGATACAGGACCAATCGTCAAAATTTCGGTGTCCACCACTCTAGTTCATCCAAAACAAACCAGAAAAGGGCCTTAAAGTGCTAAAAACTGGAATTTTCCTTTAATGGTAACATTCAGTTTTCTCCTGATTGCTGGGGAGAGGGAACATCATAACCTGGTAAACTGTAATTAATTAAGATAATGACCACAGTCATGGTAACAGTGGGAGTGTTTTTGTCCTTACATGTTTTTGATCTAGCACAAGGAGTGGCTGACACTGACTTCATTTGTTTTTATAGGCTATGCAGGCTATCCCTGATTCTGATAGTGGCAGAAGTTAATGAGCCAATAGACATACAGTAAGAGTGGCTGGCTAGCTGTATGGTGTGTGTGTGTGTGTGTGTGTGTGTATATATATATATATATATATATATATATATATATATATACAAGCTTAGGACCCAGTCTCCAGGGTCCACTGCCATCTGGACACAGGGCAGGAATTTCTGACAAGCTGCAAACTAACATTTCATTTAGTAGGCTAACCTACCTGCAGTGTCCTGTGTTTAGATCTGGCAATGTGTTCCAATTCAGTTGCTATCTAGTCTAATTTGATAATTTATGTGATTGCCATGAGGAAATATTTAGTTCTATAAGCTCAGTAGGCTATCTGTTTTTTTTCTAAGGACACTTGCATCTTACTTGCATGTTACATAGCACAGCAAGAGTAGCCTTTAAAAAATAGCCCATCTGGTGCAGATAGGCCCTATCTGGTTCTAAATTTAGTTTAATATGCCAACATGCGGCATAAATATATCTACACGCCACAAATTCCGCCATTAGAAATAAATGTGTGAAGATCTTAATTTTAACCAATAGACCAGTACGATTCACCTGTCAAAGCTCTCTAAGCAAATCAGTGTTTAAAGCTTGGTATCCGCCCAAAAAGTATTGGCCAATCGGGTGAATAGAACTTAAGTTGCTCATGCCTACTTCGCATTACACATTCAACGTCCTATGGAAAATCTCTATAACTCTTTCTTACCCAATCATATTAATATTTTATTTTCTAGTTTCCGTGCACAGCGTGGACAACAGTGCCTGCATTCCTACCCTGTTATTGGAACAGCTGATTTATTGTTTTCTGCGCCATTCATCCTTGGGTCCTGCAGCCAGCCGAACAGTAACAGACAAAATCGGGCAACAAGCAAGAGCGTGTATGTAGCCTACACATTGTTGCAACAACGACGTGTGACCAAGCTTCGCAAGGAGACTGCCTCCATCAACATCCCCAAAATCGTAAGTAAACGGCTATGATTGTGTCTTTGATGAAACAGGAGTAAGTGTGATTCTGCGTGCGGGAATGCTTCTGGTTCGTAGCATAATAGCTTTTCGGGTTACTTTCTTGCGGCAAATAGAAACTGCTTTCATGTTGGGTCGTGACAGTTTAGCAGGTCCATTGTTCAGGGGGTATCCGTGCCGCCGACAGCTGTCAAATAGCAATGTTTAGCGACTTCTGTACCATTTTGATCAGTCTAGTACTAGGCAATTACGTTATATTGTAGGCTATGCAGAATGTATTGTCTGCTGGGTTTTTAGGATGTCTTAGGCTACTGCGGTTAGGCTACTGCAAGCGAGAAAATCATGTGAGCGCCACTCATTTGCATTGGTTCACATAGGCTGCAAGACAGTTCCGCCTGCAAACTTGCTGCTCACCCAATGTGACAAATAATAATAGGCCTACGCTGAAATCGTTCTGTAATTTACAATAATGAATTTCAACACAACTAATGCAGGAAGTATAGCCTATCAAGACAACGCAGAACGGCCAAACGCTTCCTTATTGCACTGTGCGCCTAAATCAAGCACCTGCTATGATGCATTTATTCAGCAAATTACAGACTTTCTGAACATATTTTTATGAAGACTGTATCATGCCATAACATTTAAGCCGTTTCTGCTTCAGTGCTGAGAAACGTATGTTTCGTTTGAGTAGGCCTATCTGATAATCATCATTGTCTTGAACTGTTTACCTTGGAACAACTGTTTTAGTGTCTTGTATAACAGTGTCTTACACTAGTCATACATTTGACCATAACAGCTACTGGTATGCTGAGAAACTTCAGTTGTTCATAACGGAGTCTCTGTGTGTAGAAGAGTCTATCTCAGTGGTTTTTGAATGATGCCTTTGAGAGATGCACTTTTGACTGGCATTGAAATACTCTTCCCTAAAGGTTTTTTTTGTCACTAGCTTGATCTAACACACACACACACACACACACAGTTTGTTTAAATATTGTCCTTTGGACACTTGACATTATCACACAAAAGTTTCTGGTATTAGAGTTTCCTGAGCACAATAAACCATAGCCTAGTATTTATTGTCTTTACTTTTAATTGCTGCTGATAGAATTAACTTTACATATTTAGATGGTACATTTAAGATTCAAGGGAATGCTTCTAATATTTATTTCTTAATAATAAATAAGTAAATAGAAAAACATGCATGTAAAGACACTGAGATGCTATGCATTTTCCTTATCCCAGTATCTTCATGTCCACTTTGCAGGATGTGAATGACCAGCGCCACTTATCACTTGTCCATGACCCTAGAGTTTTCTTATGTCTTTACTTGACTGGACAAGCAAACACCATGGAAGAGTCATTCATACATTCATTTCGGATTAGGTATAGGCAATTGGTGTATGATTATAAATCAGCATCATCACATCAGATATTTAAACAGAAATGTACGCATCTAACAGAAACCTAAAGAGAAATGTAGAGTCATTTAGAAAGGGTTTCTCCAAATCATTGTAATCATCATCATCATTATCATCATCATCATCATCATCATCATCATTTCCCGTGGGTGACCACTGCCCTCAGGCCTCTGCATGCCCCAGTCATGTGCGGTCCGCGGGCAACACTGTTTGCTCGCCAGACCGCCTGCCTCTCTGGCCGTCTGTCTGGAGGATGCTTGATTGGCCAGCCAGCTTTGTAAATGGCAAGGGTGCACACTAGCGGTGCCCATGACAGATGCAAACCGACAGGTCCTGTGTCAGGCGAGGCGGTGTGTGGACCTGGGCGAACCGTAGTCAGACCACCGGAGGACCCGAGCATGGCAGAGAGAGAGAGGCTGGATGAATGAAAGCCAGTTGTACACTTTCATTAGTGTGCTCGGTCTTTGCACAGCCTACTGGAAATGGACAAGGAGAAAATAGTGTGTTTTACAGCTGGTATCATGTTGATGTTTAGTATGCTGGACACACACACAGACACACAGACACACATTCATACTGTACATGCAAGCCATAACAAGCCAACAAAATATAAAACAAGCCAAAGCTCATAGCCACACTTAAATATGAGAATTACACACAAATGTACACACACACACACACACACACCCACACACACACACACACACACACACACACACACACACACACACACACACACACACACACACTCTGACATGTAGGCCTACAGCTTCAGAGGAGAGAATTAAAAGAACATACTAGTGTTAGCACCTGAGGATCCCCTCCCGTTCAGAAAAGAAAACTGCGTCGATTTCCACATGTCTGTCTTCCTAACTGAGCTGATGGAAGCCTTGGTCTCCCATCGACTCAGACATCAGCCTAATGTGTCTCCGCTAACGCCTGAGCCGTTTGAAAAAGCCCCAGATCCCGCAAATGAGAGAGTCGTTGCAGTGCGGCGCGTTGTGCCGTGGTGTTGCATGAGCAAGCCAATGAGTGAAGTCAGTCAGGCAGCCTCGGGCTCAGAAGCAGAGGGGGGATTAAGAAGGGGGGATTGGTAAGTCTGAACTCGGGGCAGGGATTTGGCCGAGCTCGTTGTCAATCCCATCACAGCCCAGGCTAATGTCTCCCAAGCCTGACCCTCGAGCAGCAAGACCTCGTTTCCGGGTCCCTGTGTCTTGCGGCCCGGCGGGCTGGTCGTCATTAAAGCAAGACGGCTCTCTCAGTCATGGAAGAGTCGACATCTAAAGCATGTCCACTGATACTCAGAGTCACACAAGCAGTGGGAACAGGATTTTAAAAAGGGTCAAGGGATCATGCAATTGTCGGAGTGGCATTAGGAAAGTGGAATGAGATAAGGGACTTAGTACTAACTACTTTAAGCCTTTTTTTAGCCTCTGCCAAGGCGGTTATGTTTTTCAATTTGGTTTGTCTGTCTGTTTGTTCGCCAGCAGGATTGTGCAAAAACTACTAGGCTGATTGTCACAAAACTTGATGATGGGGTGTTGGCGTGTTGCAATGGCCAAGGAACAACCCATTTGATTTTGGAATTGATCCGAATCACAGAGTGTATCCAGAAAATAATGTTCGCTCTCATGATTATTGGCAGATAGGGCATTTAAGGTGCGTAATGTAGCCGTGATAGTGCCACCACCTGAGAAACAGTCTGTCCGGTATGATTCCTGAACCTGACATTTCGAGTCCCTGTCATTTTAAATAAACACTGCTGCTAATTTCCACTCACTTAACTTGACTTAACTTAACTTTACTTTAACCTTGGTGTAGGTCGGTCTGTCTCTCTCCGAGTGCCCTTCTAGTTTCCAGTCAAAATGTAGACCGATGAGACTGGCTTGCAGCACTTTGTCCATCTGGCAGTAGTCACAGCTTAGTTCTTGTGGCCAGACTGCAGACTCTCAGAGCCCGCGGTTTGCACTGAGGGCTGTCCAGTATGACTTCAGTTCAGCCTATGACTCGCGTGTGTCTCCTGGGTGACTGTGATGAAGGATGAGCTGTCATGGCTGAGAGTGCTGAGTTCTCCTCTAAGGCTGGTCTCTCATTCAGCTGCCAGCCTTCCTTGTCTGTCAGACGGATGGGGGGGGGGGGGTGCAAGGGTCAGCACTACCCTCCCCTGACCACTACTCTCTGATCCTTCTGGCTTATGTCATTGCCGGCAGTTCTGACACTCCCGGATCAGAAAGCAATGTGGAATGCTCAAAAACTTTGAAGGAGGTTTGACTTTGTGACTTTTTTTCTTTGACTGTCTCATTCTCTTTCACTTTCCCTTTGTCTCTTCCTTACTCTCTCTCTCACTTTCTCAGTATCACAGCATCTCCGTGTCTCTCTTTCTCTCTCACTTTTTGATCTCTCTCTCTCTTGCTCACTCTCTCTCTCTGTTTCTCTCTCACTTTTTGATCTCTCTCTCTCTCTCTTGCTCTCTCTCTTTCACTCTCACTTTTTGAACTGCCCCCCCCCCCCCCTCTCTTTATTTTGGCAGTGCGTAGAGGCTGGTGCCCCTGGCAGGTAGAGCTGGTTCTGTGGGGTACGTTTGCTCTGTGCTCATTCAGAGAGAACGTTTTAATTAGATCTTCTGTTTTAGAACCCCCTGTGACACAAGGTTTCCTCTCACGTCTGTTTACCTTTTCACACACACACACACACACACACACACACACACACACACACACACACACACACACACACACTTACAGGTGTCTGCCGTCACCTGTCCATGACATGAACCCAGTGCTCTTAACATTTTTCTCTCCTCACCCACCCACTGTCACTTATTAATGTCGTAGGTGTGTGTGGGTGTGGGTTCGGGTGCGTGTGTGTGTGCGCGTGTGCGTGTGCGAACATGCATAGTGTGTGTGTGTGTCTATGTGAGTGTGTCTATGTGTGAGTCTGTGTGTGTGTGCATACATAGTGTGTGTGAGGGGGCAAACATATGCTAGGAATTCTGTCGGATGAATGATGCATGAAAAGTGCTGTGAAGCAGAGGGTCGGTGAGAGTAGACAGGTCCTCAGATGATGACTCCACTGATGGATTTATAATTGATGTGACTTTCGTCTGACAGCCCTTTGTTAAAATCTCATCAGCTCCTGTCTATGTGAATGTCCTGGCTGTGTGTGTGTGTGTGTGTGTGTGTGTGTGTGTGTGTGTGTCATACCCAAACTGCTTTCAATACTTTCATGAATCATAAATAAAGCATAGGATGCTCAGCTTACAAATGAATAACGTTTTGAACTTTATTGTGATTGAAGAAGTCATCTACAGGTGCATTGACATACACTTGAGATAAATTGTTAGTTTTATCCTTGTAAGTGTGGTAAACCTTCACCTCCGTGCATTCACATGTAATTAATTGCCAATGGCTTGTGAGTCCATTGGTTTATTTTGACAATCAGAATGTTTGGCATGTTTGGCAGTGTTCCTCAATGGAAGCCTGAGATTCAAAATCGAGATCTGTTGTGAAACCACTAAACAATAGCAATAATAATAGAGGCAGCTACAATTTTAGCATCAGAGTCCGACAAGTCTATAAATGCATTGAGGTAGCGTGCATGTGTGTGTTCAGACAAACCATGCTGTCTTGATCTGAGTAAATAATTCATAATTTGAAGCCATACGCGTTCCCCCAAAATCTGCTCTACCACTTGCATTTAATTTTCACAGTCATTATCTCTCTTGATAGCCAAGATAATGTTTGTTGTCATCTCTAATGTGATGGTAATTCTGTGAAATGATTACACTAGAACACTTGGATGGATGTGTAATGCTAATTGAGATGGTTCAACGGCTTAAGCAGGAATTGTTCTGTGGTGTGTTTGTTCTCGTCTGGTCGGTCCAGGATACACAAGGCAGACAGACAGGATACTGGTGCAATAAAGCATTCCTCACAGGCTTACAGAGTGGCCTGCTAAAACCATACACCTCTTGTGTATGTGTATGTGTGTGTGTGTGTGTGTGTGTGATACACCCCTCAAGTTGTTTACTTAGCAGCTGCCTGCTTTGGGGTCTCACTGTGTTGTCGTCACTGTCTGATCATTACTCATGTACTTGTTTAGGTCCCAGTGCACACAGTCATTTTACTGTGGTTATTTTCTTTACTTGGCTCTGTCATCTAGTAATACCCTGAGGTAAATATCAAACTGTCTTCACCCTTTGCTTTTTTTTCCCTCCAAAACTTTGATTACCGACTCACCGATGATCACCGTCTGCGTATTTTCCATTTGATCACCGTGTGGACGTTGGTTTTTTGGAACATCAGCCTGAGTGAGAAAGAGCAGGCAGTGAATGAAAACATTAACTGCTGTTACTGAAGCGTACGGCACCTAACAAGAAGTCGAGTGAAGGCCAAAGAAGAGGACAGGGTGTAGAGCGAGGAGAAAATTAAAGCACACTCCTCCAAGATCCAGATAAAACTTAATATTTAATAATGAATAATAACAATGATGGCAGTTTTTCCTCCCTCAGTTGAGTAGAAGGTTTCCCTGACTTTTGTTGTAAAGTGGTTGTTTTTATTCATTGTAAAAACACCAGGTAATGTTTAGTATTTTAATTTACAGATCTAAAATGTAAACAATTATTCCAGATGTTATTACAAATAGTACAAAGACTGTGGCCTGTATTTTAGTCAATTAGATTTTTTTTTTATGGAGGGTTATTTTAAAGCTTGTTGTAAATATTTACATTTCTTTGTTCTCATAAGTGAACAAATATGATTTTTGGATAATGTCTGACAAAATGAAGACTCTAGTCACATGTAACGCATTACCTTGTTATGAATCTACTCATGACCAAGGGAGTTTAAATACGCTCTCAAAGGTTAAGGTGATTTGATTTATATAAATATGCACTGAATCACTTGTATATTGTATGTAATTTGATATATAATATATCAAATAACATAACACATAACACATAACATAACACGGACATATGAAGATAAACATACATGGAAACAAATATGTCCGTGTTCCTGTAGCTGTGTACCGGTCCGGTAAGATTTCAGTGGTGTTGCTGATAAATGCCCATTTCTTGGAGTCGTTCCTCTTGTGGGCTACATGCATCTCGCCCTGTGTCGGCACCTTAGTTTGCTCTCAGTCTCAGTTTGTTGGATTCTGGCCTTCACGTGTGTCTGGCTGTGGAAGGGGCGCCTAGGGGGATGCTGGTGTGGCACTCTGTTATTTTTAGTTTTAATTGAAAATGCAAAACAAGGGAGCGTTGTGTGCACTTATGGAGTTAGGGAACAATGGACATGTTTATTTTTAGACTTTCAGTCACCGTAGTTCATGAGCTCAGAGAGTTGCATCACATACGGTACACCCATATAACCTTATTTTACCCAGACGGCTCCCTGATGTAATTCAAAGGCAAACAGGTGACGACATAATGTTTTACCAGCAGTGGTATGCTACAAAGAGCATTGCTATCGCCTCTGTCATCGAGGTCAGTTGTATAGGAGCACTAGGCGCACCCACCCACAAAAAGAAAACACTCCTACCTTCCACAGTTCCGAGATTCCATATGGAATTCTTGAGGTAAGGGTTCTTTCATCGAGGAACATTGTTCCTTTGTCAGATCTTTCCCAGGGCCTGTCTGTGTGTTAGACAGGAAGAGTCCCTTTCCATGATGTGGAGAGACAAAGGGGAGTTAATCTTAAGATCTGCACCACATCTGAGTGTCAGGCGGCTAACTACTGAACGATACAAACAAAGCTGTTCACCTCAGAGGCTGGTTTGTCGGTTTAGTTTCGTTGGGTGAGGAAAGAGGTTATTTGTGTTTTGGTTTAAACCACTTCATTATTTAATCCTCAAACGATTTAGGCGTTACCGTTAGCAGTTTCATGACTGCATCTCGGAGCAGAGTGGGAAGTATTATCCTGTTATGTGTCTGGCAGGGAAAAACATAAAACTCTGTGGAAGCTCACAAAAACATTCTTCCTTTTGTCCTCACTATGTTTGTGTTTTCTCATCTGAAGTAATTCACTACCACCCCCCCCCCCCCCCCCCCCACACACACACACACACCCCCCTCCATCTCCCTTTTATTCTCTGCTGGTACGTTTACAGGTAGATATTTGAGGCTAGTTTGGAGGCAGACGGTGAAGGTCACGGTTTAGAGTGGTCATGTCGGTACTCTGCCAGCGTTGGAGCGTTGTCCAGTGGCCCAGGGGACTCCGTGACCACCTCTGCCATTTGGCATTCTCCCTCCACTCCCGGAGCTCCAGAGCCGTTCAGACAGCTACCGAGGTTACATCAGCAGACGGACCTTTTACATCCGATCCCTCCACGGGGGCCCAGGCCCCTGAGGCCCCCTCCATTGCGTGCACGCACATGCGTTCGGGCCCCAGACATGGGGCTGAAAATGTTACGCGAGAAATTAGCGATTCGTCACCGAGCCAAAGCGACGCCGCGTAAGCGGCACGTGTATTCTCTCTCCCCATTGGCTAAAAAGGGCAGCGAGTGAGTAAGTCGGCGGAGACGGATCACCCTCAGCTGGAGTAGAGAGAGAAAAATCGAAAAAGCTGTCACACCGCGGCTCAAAGAAATGCTGTGACTCAGGGCTTACTGGGAGTTTTTTTTTTTTTGTCTCTTTTTTTTTTTGGCATTTGTTAAAAACCCGGACCGACCCGCTGACTTGTTCTGATGCCAGAACCCTGCCGGGGCCCAATAGTGCTTATCGCGGCCCGCGCCTGGGACGCTGCAGGAACCGAGGGAATGATTCGGGGAGACGGGCCGTGACAAAGTGGCCTGGTGCACTTTCTCTCCTCTCTCTCACACACACACAGACACACACACACACACACACACACACACACAGACACACAGAGACACAGACATATACGCACACCAACCCCCCACCAACATAGGAAAGTTGCATCAGCCCCACTCACTGACACACACACACACACACACACACACACACACACACACACACACAGAGACACACAGAGACACAGACATATACGCACACCAACCCCCCACCAACATAGGAAAGTTGCATCAGCCCCACTCATTGACACACACACACACACACACACACACACACACACACACACACACACACACAATCTCATTCCCGTAGTCCTCTACAGGCTTGCTGTGTCACGCAAGCCTCCACTGCTGCCAAGGAGGAGAGGGCTCTTCTGGAGGTAATTGGTCCTCCGTACAGTGGCCCTGCTCTGGTACGATTCTGGGACTGCCGTGACCCTTTCCTCTGAAATACTAATGGACACGCAGCGCTCACGCACCGAGCCACTTAAATTAATTACACCATAATGGAGGCTCAAATTGTTGTTTTTTTTATGGTAGATACATGAGTATCTAATGCAATTTGTGAAGTGGAGAAGATGATGGTTTGTAAACAAAAACTATGTATGTGTAATGCACTCAGCTGTCTCTAACATTCCTTTACCTCTGCTGCTGCTGTGTGTATGTGAGTGTATGAGTGTGTGAGTGAGTGAGTGTTTGGGCAGCACTTTTAGAGGTGCCCCGATGTCTCCTCCATTTGGGACGAGGGATGCTTTAACAAACAGAACAGGACCTCCGTGATGAACTGCTGCCCTCCCAGGGGGGTTCTAAACTACGTCAGTTTCAACACCTGCTTCTCGCATTGCTCTCCCTCTCAGCGCAGAAATTAAACAGGAGATTTAGGAGAATTAGGTAGGGCATGCTGCTCTGGAAGAATGTGTTGCTATACGAGGGACTGTAAACATATAATAACAAAGTCACACACTCCTGCCTTGCATTTACTGTTGGTCAGCCCCGTGTCCAGGCCAGGGCTGGTGGGACACTGTAGGAGTTTGTGGAAAGAATTTCAGTAAGAGTCAGTTCAGTTCAGAGTGAGTCAGTTCATTGAAGTGTGATTCAGTTCAATTTAGTTATGTGCCGTGTTGAGTTCAGTAAAATTCAGTTCAGTGCAATAAGAGGCAGTTCCAGGCCTTAAAGTGTTCAGGCACCATGCCTGAATTCAGGCGTGAGCCGGTATGTTTAAGATTTGAAGGTAGGGACACTGATGATAGGCTAGGCCCGAAACGTTTGTCAACTTTTGTTTCATGGCCTGTTATACTTTTTCGGCACTATTAATACAAATATGGATATCTTTCAGCCCCTAAGTGCGGCCTCTGCTTTTTTCCCACTTGACAGATTTGAAAATAGCCAATGAGACTACAGCATATATGATGTCCTCATAAATTTCTGATAACTTCAGGCACAGACATTTGTATTGCTTTAAGCCTGCAGTTCACTTCAGAATGAGTCAGTTCAGTCAAGTGTGCTTCAGTACAGGCCCCGGCTCTGGCACTTCTGGCTGGGGCACCTGCACCGTACGCCGGCGACCCGGGTTCGATTCCCGCCCCGTGATCCTTTCCGGATCCCACCCCGACTCTCTCTCCCACTCGCTTCCTGTCATTCTCCACTGTCCTGTCTCATTAAAGGCATAAAAAGGCCAAAGAAATATACAAAAAAAAAGTGTGCTTCAGTACGGTTTGTTATGTGTCAAGTTAAGTTCAGTGAACTTCAGTTCAGTGCCGTAGCAGTAGGTTCAGATCAATTCAGGCCAGTTGGCAGATATGCTTTGTTTCCAAAAGAGCTTGTTTGTCTTGTAATTGGGTGATTTGTGCTTCAGTGCTCTGTAATGTAGTCATTTTCGAGGACGGCCTTTTAGTGTTGTAATTTTCAGCAGATGTCTCACTGTCTGTATTTTGTCGGAAAGATCTGCAATGCGTTGTCAAAACAGGTGATTACATACCATCTGTGTCTTTGTTATAAAAGATACAAAAAATGCTCAAGGTGATTATATGTGCATGTGTGTTGTTTTGTGAATAAGACCTTCGTGTGTGTGTGTGTGTGTGTGTGTGTGTGTGTGTGTGTGTGTGTGTGTGTGTGTGTGTGTGTGTGTGTGTGTGTGTGTGTGTGTGTGTGTGTGTGTGTGTGTGTGTGTGTGTGTGTGTGTGTGTGTGTGTGTGTGTGTGTGTGTGTGTGTGTGTGTGTGTGTGTGTGTGTGTGTGTGTGTGTGTGTGTGTGTGTGTGTGTGTGTGTGTGTGTGTAATGAGGTGTTGAGATTTTTGGGGTCTTAATTATGTATGGCCATGCAGACGTGGTGGTAGCGGGAGTTGGGGCGGTTGAGGAGCGCTTGGTCAGAGAACCACGGCCGCCCTCTGAGTCTTCGTGCCCCATCTTTTATCATTCACAATAAATACTCACAGGCAGGCTGCTCTCAGGTGGCCAGAGAATAGAATAGAATGGAAATGAAATAAAATAGAAATGAAATGAAATGAAATGAAATGAAATGAAATGAAATGAAATACAATATAATAGAAAGACCATGTACAGACAGAAGTGATACATTTCCTTATTATGGGTTGGTTAAAAGTTGAATTCAGTATATGTATACAGTATGTAATATTTGAGATTTCTAATTTTGCCTATACAGGGGATACATTAGTTAAGGGATTTAATGGTCCTAGTTTGTGGTGATAATGGATGTATCAAGCGATTTAAGTTGGCTGTGTATATATAATATTTCACACACGAAATATTGTGCAGTGCTATTGGATCAGGTCTTAATTGTTATTGAATGCACAGTCACCACTCTCTATCTTTCTCAGAACACAAGGGCATCGCACTCAGCTTTGTCCTTGAGTAGCCCAGCATCTGAGTGAACTTAGAGTGTTGGAAATAAAAACGAGCGTATTGCTGGGAAATGGAAGGGCCCGGGGCAATTTGTCACCGACTGACCTAAAGGCTTTTAATTAGATATTGATCATAAGGGCAGTGGTCGGGTCCGCTAATATGATGAATCCGAACCTCCAGATTATAACCTAATGTTTTATTTATTTTTTCTCCTAGCAAAATAAAGTGAACATCCATGTTGAAGCCAAATTCACAATCAGAAAAGAAGTGAAATGAATCATGAAAATGATTTGCTTTGCTAGACAATAATTGTGTATTCAGTGGCTATGTGGTTGTGCTTATTTCAGTAAACGATGATAGATTTGGTGTGCTGTTTTTCATGGCATGTAGTTTTGTACTATGCTTGGCTATAAGTGGATTCCAATGGGTAGAAACAATGTTGGCAGTCATATTAGCTGAACATCAGCCACGGATCATTAGATTTTATTGGGTTGATTATATTCCTTTTAACTTTTGCCCGTGTGTTTCGTTGTTTGTTTATAGATAGAGAGTGTTCAGCTAAGAACAGGATGTTTTGACCTGAGAGACTGGTCCTATGTTCCTATTGACAGGAAGAGCATCTCAACCCAGCAGAGGTGGGCAAACAACCAAACTTTGCTCCGCAGATCCGTCTCCTGTGTTGCAAAAATAAGTCCACTAATATCAACAATGTGTGTGTTTTCATTTTTTTTTTGAGCACAATAAGACCACGCACACTTTAGTCGAAGTGTGTACAAAATTCTCGGTGCACACACAGTCAGAGAGGTTGGTGTGTCGCCGTGCAAGAACAGAAACTGGCATTGGTGACAAATATTATTCATAGCACTGCCCCGAGAGAATAACAGATATTCTTTGTAGAGGGCCAAATGCTATTTGTGTCGTGAAAGACGGGCATTCTCTGTGTTCACTGAACCATGGGGCAGCTGAAAACCCAAACAGCGTTTTATCATGTTCTTCCGAACGATGTGCGCAATGGGTTTCCCGCAGGCGTTTCCTTTGTGTTCATAATTTCCTCTGCATGAATATTATTTATCTTGAAAGAGCTATGAATCATGTTTTCATAGACCCCCCCCCCACCCCCCCCCCCCCCCCACACACACACATAGGCATTCAGATAGGGAGAAACTGCATATGCCTTTTTATTGTGGAGATTGGTAAGTCTTTAGTTTAGTGACCTTACCATAGAGTCCAGTTCTTTGGTCAAATAATTGTAAAATGAACATGCAGTTCTTTATTAACCATTTATTAATGGGCTGGGTAATGTTTTAGCACTGTAGCGATTTCAGTAGAATTAGCAGTTTTGATCAAATAAGCAAGCTGTTAATTTGGGCTGTAATTTCAGTCCACTTCTGGTCTGACCTTGATATCCTTGAGCTCCTCTCAGTCAGCTTGAGTAATGTATTGATGTGCAGTCTGAAAGAAATTGATTTGGCCCACTTCATTGCCGCCTGCGTATTTCATGTATGTGTGTTGACTTAGAAATAGTCTATCTGTGACACACAGTTTGTTTTATTGGCCACGCTTTTTATTGACTCTGCAGACTATATGCGCGTACATTGGACACTGTCGATTGCTTGGTCCTTTTTGAGTTGTTGTAAGCCTACTTCTCTGTTTCACTGTTGCTGTGCTCTACAGAAGTATGGTATATTTATAAAGGAACGGAGGGATATGTTTGTCACAGAATAAAATGCGGGAATCCAGTCACAGAATAAAATTAATATTGTCTGTTCCTCCTTGCAGTGCTCTCCTTCCAGCCTGACCTGGTTTGTCATGTCTTGGTCTGGTTTGTCAGGGCTCTCACAGGCCTATTAGATAGTGATACTCTTTAAATAATGGGCTGTTATTCTCACTGGTTTCAGTCAGTGTTTGTGTATCATACTGTGTCAATTTCTTAGACAAACAGAACCCTTAAGTCAACATTTCCATCTCGCTCACACACCCACACACACATTCACACGCAGAGGTGGCAGAGGTGGTAAATCACAGGCTTGTATTAATAACGCTAGAGGCCATCTTTGTAGTCTTTTGAACAGAATGATGAGTTATTGGACTCGTTCCAGTCATTTAAAAAGAGTTCCATGATACACTTGGTGTAGAAAATAGTGATTCAACTCAACTTAGGGGAGAAGTTAGAGCATAGTGTCCCTCCATCACTCTGTGCATCCTCCCAGAATGCAACGTGGTTTCAGAAAGTGAGATTTTTATCAGCCCAGTGTTCACTAGATGGATCAAGATGAATGGATAGTGAGTTCTAAGGATATGTAAATGTTCTTGAATCTTGCTATTCAGTATTCGGTCCTCATATAACACACACATGAATGGACAAATAAACCTCTTTACAGAGCCCTCTTTTCTCTGGTAATCTTCCAGGTCAAATTGAGGATGAGTCTTTTATGTGCAAACGCTGTTGATATCATTATACCCCCCTGCTGTTTTCTGCTTCAGATCTGTATCTGTCTGTGAACCTCCCTGCTTGCATAGACGAGTCCCTTCAGTGTGAGTGAGTGAATGAGTGAGCGAGCTAGTGAGGATGTGGCTTCACGTGCAAGGGAGCTAAAACTGGAGCCCTGCGCGCTCTCTCAAGGGGTAACGAGTCGAAGCCAGTTCAGCACAGCAGGAGGAGAGGGGACAGGGCGAGAGCTCATCCAGGTCACACGCCGAGTGTGTGTTATGTTGCGTGACGTGACGTGTGTCGTGATTGTCCCTCAGCACAGGGGTCAAGGGGAGGACAGCACACACACACACACACATACACACACACACATACACACACACACACACACACACACACACACTCCACATCACCACACCAGTGGCCCTCCAGGATCGCATCATTAGAAGTCTTTGCGAGTTCTTCTGTTAAGGCATCAAGGAGTGAGATTTATCCACTGCATAGCCTAGAACCTGCTGGGCATGGTTGCAGATGTGTGTGTGTGTGTGTGTGTGTATGTGTGTGTGTGTGTGTGTGTGTGTGTGTGTTTGTGTTTGTGTGTGTGTGGGCCAATCAAGCCTGGTGCCACCTGCAGTGGTGCCAGATGTGCCCCTGGCTCTGCTGACTGGGTACCACACACTCCACCTGGCATGGCCTGCAGCCCAACACTGGACATGTGCTATGCCAGCAGATGCACTGGTTAACTGGTGCATGATGGGAGTTGTGGTTTACCTGTTTTGTGCAGAAGCTGGCACTGTTAGCATTCGTCTTTAGACAAACACACTGCAGATAGAAGGAAGATGATGTGAGAGTGATTTAGTAACAAGCCAGATGTTCAATGGCTTATTGCCTTCAGGCAACGATAGCAGCTGACCAACAGCAGTCATTCAGCTACGACATGCTGGCAAGCACAGAATATTTCTGCTGAAAATGTATGTTCCTTATTTTAGCAGATACAGAATGGGCTCGTTTGATGAAGATGGTGCTTTGACATTTGCAAGTCTGAATGGATCTCTTCGTCTTTATGGCACATCTATTAACTGGAAAGATCAGCTGAGATCTCTGCATACTAATTAATCTCGTTCTCGCGCTCCAGAATCCCACGCTGTGACCCTCCTAAACCGCTGGTCATTTCCCTCTCCGCTTCTAATTAAGTGAGACTGACCCCAAACTGTCCACGAGTCAGACGCATGGACGTTGAGGGGAATGGCAGGCCACGGTCCACTCGATGTTACATTATACTTTAATACTTAAGAAGGGCTTCAGGCTCTTGGTCTTTTTTTCTACTTCTGTCTTGTTGTTGCTCTCTGTCTTCCTGTCTCTTTCTTACTGTTCTTTTCCCTCACTGACTTTTTCCTTTATCTGTGTGTGTGTGTGTGTGTGTGTGTGTGTGTGTGTGTGTGTGTGTGTGTGTGTGTGTGTGTGTGTGTGTGTGTGTGTGTGTGTGTGTGTGTCTGTCCTCTCGATGTACACTGCTGGGTGCACAGTGGGTGGGTGCTCTTTCTCTCCCTCTCTATTTTACTCTTATACTATAATGAGATATAATACACCTTGAATCTTAAAATTCTGTGTCTGTGTGTGTGTGTGTGTGTGTGTGTGTGTTTGTGTGTGTGTGTGTGTGTGTGTGTGTGTGTGTGTGTGTGTGTGTGTGTGTGTGTGTGTGTGTGTGTGTGTGTGTGTGTGTGTGTGTGTGTGTGTGTGTGTGTGTGTGTGTGTGTGTGTGTGTGCGCACACTGTGCAGTGTATGTATTGATGTGCTGGACCCTCCGCTGTGCTGCTGCTGCTGCTACAGTAGCGTGAGCTGAGCCGTTCTGGGCTACTGTAACCTACTTAGAGCACCACAGCGCCTGGCGCCGCCGCACATCTCACTGCTCAGCTGTGTGGAGGAGAGGAAGCCTCCAGCCTCAGGCCTCGTGTTTTCATATGACTTTGCAAAGTTTAAACCCATGCGATCAGGGGAACAAAACAAAAAAAAAAAACGTCTTGAATGCTTAATCAGTTCGATCACTGATGATGAATGTGTATTATCCGTTGAGGAGATATACATTTATCCAGTGACGGCAATGACAGATTTAATTTTCTCATAGTGTATGCCGTTCACTCATGAGTAATGGAAACGTCCATGCTGACAGTACACTTTTAAAGCTATCGGTCAGCTGGACAGAGAGAGTTAGGAGCTGTGCAGTATCTCTGCACATGCAGGTTTTGCTTACAGGCACCACTGTCTCTTTAAAGGGATAAGAGAACCCCCTCCAGACTGCAGTTCTATTAAACTACAGGGATTGCGCTTGATGCTGTTTGTGTAATGATGGACTCCATTAGACTTTGCTATTGTGTGTTTTTGAGTTTTTCTGTGTTTAAGGATGATTTAACCATTCTTGTATTTCCTATGAAGGCAGATTTGTACTGTAATATACAGCATGTGTGTAAACATGTATATTTTATTTTATTTTATATTCATATAGTGAGTGGACAAGAGATGGAAATGGAAGTGTACACTCGTGCGTGTGTGTATGTTTGCGTGTGTGTACTGTATGTTTGCGTGTGTTGTTTCTGTCCTCGAGCCGTGACTTGTCAGTGCTATTCTAAGAGCTGAAATACCAGGCAGGCCTGAGGGGAGTCATGGCTTGACTGGACTTGCTTCTGATGGCCAGGAAAGACGATGAGGCTGTGTTGTTATTTTTAATGTGTTTTTTTTTTTTTTTTTCGTAGCTGTTGCTGTTGTTCTTCTTCCTAATCTCCCTGGTTTTCTTCTTCAGTTTTTCCTTCTCCCTCTTGGCTTGACCTGGTTCAGGACTGAGCCTTTCTAGTGACATGATGCTCTGATTCTGATTTCTGACCTCCGCCTCTTCTCCTATGGAGAGGTCCCTGCATGGAGAGAATATCTGATTCTGGTTCAGATTCTGACCTCCACACACACCCAACCCAACCTCAAATCTACTGACCCTCACACTCCTGTCAGTATGGAGTGGACCCTTCACATGCTTACCATGAGCGTCTCTGATCACACACCACTTCTCTCCACCTCTGCCTCAGCACAGGGACTCCTGTTGATAGTCATACACTGTCACACTGTTAGCACACAGAATATCTCAGTCAAGTTTTCTTGTAGCTTTAACTGGGTGAAGTTATGTCCATGTGTTGGTGTCAAGTAAATGTTCACATCAGTCAAATCAGTCATATCTTCACTCAGTCAAAGTAACAAGATGACTTGAGTGGGTTATGTTCACAAATCTTACAGTCCGTGACACGCTTACTGTCCTCTGAGAACAGAGAGGCAGCGCAGGGCTCGGAGAGATGTCCCTGTTGCCGGATCAGCCATGTGTGTGTGTGTGTGTGTGAGGACGAGAGAGACAGGCCTTACAAAACCCTTATAAAACTCCATGTGTGTGTGTGTGAGGACGAGAGAGACAGGCCTTACAAAACCCTTATAAAACTCGTGTGTGTGTGTGTGTGTGTGTGTGTGTGTGTGTGTGAGGACGAGAGAGACAGGCCTTACAAAAACCCTTATAAAACTCCATGTGTGTGTGTGAGGACGAGAGACAGGCCTTACAAAACCCTTTTAAAACTCTGTGTGTGAGGATGAGAGAGACAAAACTCCATGTGTTTGTGTGAGGACAAGAGAGACAGGCCTTACAAAACCCTTATGAAACTCCAGCATGTGTGTGTGTGTGTGTGTGTGTGAGGACGAGAGAGACAGGCCTTACAAAACCCTTATGAAACTCCAGCATGTTTGCTTGGTCCGTTTGCTCAGCACTCCCCACCTGTGTTGTGTAATGTTTACTTCTGTCAGTCATGTGTGATGATTCACAGTCAAATCATGATCAACAGTAACAGTCTCATGCACACTCCCTGGAAGCCTCTGAAAGCTGCCTGATTGCATTGCACTACTGTTTGGTTAGCCAGCCAGGAATGTCCCACAGTCAGTGGATAAGTGGGTGATTTGGTGCATTTTGTTGGTCTTTTATGTGTATTTTTAGAGGTGTTGTCAATAACATTGCTGAATGATTGGCAGAGTGATCCTGTTAGACTTGTGGGTGAGTCTGTTTTAGTACGTTTTCTAGGGATTTCAAGAAGATGCTTCAGCAATTCTAAACTGACAGGTTGCTGAGAGCTTCATCACAAGCTGTCAGAAAGTCAATGCTGGCAGTGATTCATGCTTTGAATGTGCTTGCAGCGTTGTGCCAAGTTGTTCTGAGCCATTGTGTTTGGGTTCCGTTACCAGTTAACCTCGTAACCACTCCTGTGAAATATCATTTTAGCCTCCAAGGCAATTATAAGGACACCTCTCTCCCTCTCTTTCTCTTTTTCTCTCTCACTCTCTCTCTCTCCCTCTCTTTTCTCTTCAGACCCCTCCCTGTCTCAGTGTGAATGGAACATGTGATGTGTACTCCTTCAAAACAGAAAATATTTGATGTTTCCTGTGACGGAAGGAATGAATGTGAAGGAATCTGATAAAAAAAAAAAAAAACTTCCGACTGTCATAATGCACTTTATACTGCATTGCGTAATTAGTAAACAACCTTTTCACTCACCTTAAAAAGTTGTATGCTTTTGTTTGTGATAACAAAATGGCAAGTTGAAACTCGATGTATGCCATTTTGAGGAGTAAGCAGCCTTCTATAGTCTTTTTTTGTGCAGTGCACAAAGAAAGGGATGTTGGAAAGCATTATGATGAAATATTAAAAGGCAGCTCTAGATTATCTGAGGGGAGCCTTTTCCTCGCTGGGAGTCAATCCCTCGGCTGCTCAGTCGATTGCTCGCGCTCAAAGCATCTTTGGAAGTTTAAAAGACAAGGATGATCAAAGGAGATCATTGTTATCTTAAAAGCTCAGGACAGACAAAGAAGTGTGTGTGGATGACTACCCAGGGCCTTCACGCTTGTTCTGCTAATTGCACACACACACACACACACACACACACACACACACACACACACACACACACACACACATGCATACGCAGTGCGTACACACGCACAAACATACTTGAAGTCACAGATGAACATGGTTCAGATGGGGGAATTCAGAGGAAGTTTTATTCCCTGTTGCTTTCTTTTGTTTTGTTTTGCTTTAGATCTCTCTCTCTCTCTCTCCCTCTCTCTGTCTGTCTCTCTCTCTGTCTGAAAAGAGCACTGATTGAGATTGCACAAAAACATCAGCAGAGGCCTAGGTTATGCTTCATGTATTACTGAAGGGAACAAGGTTGGTGTTATTTTTCTTCACACATGTTCAATACACTAACACCCTATTTCAACCCTGTCTAACCATGCCACAACCTTATCATAGTATATGTCATGTGAAGTGTGGCGGTTAAATAATGAGCTCTGGCAGTCCATTGTAATGAAGAAATCTAAACTCAAACTAGAATGTAATGCCAGAGGAATTACAATAGTGGATGGAAAGCTGCTGGCTTAATATTGGTGGGGAAATTCCTGGAAAAAAAACATTAAATCACTTAATCTTTGAGTTTATACAAACCCTCGTACCAAAAGACCTTGTGTGTCAAGGCGTTTTTGACCTTGACATTTGACCTTTGACCTCCAACATCAATTTACTTCATCTTTGAATCCATACAAATACTCATACCAAATTTCAGGCATGTATGTCAAGGCATTCTTGAGATATCACACTCAGAGTGTTCATTGACTTGACCTTTGACCTTTGACCTCCAACATCAACTCACTTCATCTTTGAGTCCATACAAACACTTGTACCAAATTTGAAGCATATGCGTCAAACCGTTCTGGAGATATAATGCGCAAAGCATGATATATGGCTGTGACTTTTATTTTGACACACGGGAAACACTTAAACAGAATGTGTAGTTTTAGGGAGCACCAGATACGCTCTATGCACGTCACAATTCCGGTATGCATTAGAAGCTGAGACAGTTTCACAGGTGACACCTGTGCAAGTGTTCTGATTTTCCCGGGAACTTCTCTGGGAGCTTAACGAGCGCAGCAGGCTTTAGGCCATTATGACATCACAGCCATACAAGTCTATGTGGAAAAAATGAGCTTTTTGACCTTTCTAATCCCCTATTTCTCAAAAAGTATAAACTTTTAAGAAAATCAGAAAAAATACATCTCTTGTCCAACTCCAGACCTACACAACGGTTATTTCAACATGTCTGTACGTTAAGCGGTTAGAGTCGCATTCATTCTTGAAAAGGTAAAAAGAAAAGGTTATAATAAGAAGAGGAAGCCAGGAGATTTCAAGATAGTGGATTCCATCCACTATAATAATAAAAGTCTCACTTAATAGCCACAGCTGGTATGCTGACAACATAAATAGTCATAAAAGTCAGTACCATGACAATTATCCACGCAAAACGCGTGAACAATAATGAAAATGTAGCCTACACGTCAGTTGTTTACATATCAATGAATGACTAAACCAGGGGTGTCCAAACTGCGGCCCGCCACGCACTTTAATCCGGCCCGCCGAGCATTTATTAGTTTATCATAGGCTGCTCGTTATTTCTCTTCAGCGATAGACGACGTGGTCAACTTTAGGCTACTGCAAACTGCTTTACACTCTTCTTAGACAATGTTTACAATGTCAATGTCAAAACAGCTTGTTACATCGAGATAGATAGTATCTCCATAGCAGCAGATCTAACTATGTTATGCTACTCCATTTGGGAAAGTATTTGAGTGCACGAGAGGGAGAGAGCGCAATGGCAAGAGTAGTTCCCACTACTGACCATTATAAACTGTAAGAGGGCACAGCCATAGGCACAGCACTAGCCATAGCAGCATAAAGAGTCTTAACGTGACAGTGCACCATTTATAAATTATTTAAACAGCATCAAATTAACAGTATTTCTTAAGAAATTAAGTTGTCATTTAAATAATACAAAATGTTTTATTAATATTACAAATATTAACAAAGTAGCATGCACAAAAAATTTGTTTGGAAGTTTGAAAGTCGCAGTCAAGTCTATATTTGCAGTAATTTAGGGGAGTAAATGTGAAGGGAAAAATTTGGATGAGCCAGATAGCATCGTGATAAATAATCGTGATCTCAATATTGATCAAAATAATCGTGATTATCATTTTGGCCATAATCGCACAGCCCTAGTCATTTTAATTGAGTGTGGATCCAAATGGTCTCATTTCCAGCGCATTTAACCAACTCATCCTTGACCTCATATTTGACCTGTTTGACCTCACCTGTTTCTGAGATATGAGAAACTGCAATGAATACTTAACAAAATAGAGGTGTATCATTCGATATAGAGCAAACATGCAGACACGTGTGGTGTGTCTATGGTGTCACTATTTCAGAACAGTGCCATTGAATATGACCCACGAAGGAAGTGTCTGTCAATAATGTACACTCACCAATGTCAAGCAAGACACACACTCCTAAATAAATGTGTGTGAAAAAATGTGAAAAGTGTGTAAAAGTTGTTGTTTATGTTTCTCATTTTTTTTAGTATTTAGTTCATTTGAGGCAGGTCAGGTCAGCATGTTACCTGTGTGTGTGTGTGTGTGTGTGTGTGTGTGTGTGTGCATGCAAAAAAGTTTTTAGCCAGTGCTGTTGTCACTGGAGGTCCCTTCCTACTGCCCTCTCCCTCAGCTACCCCCAAAGTTTTTTTTTTTTTTTTTGCTGTTGTGGGAGGGTCATGAGGATGACTCAGCAGCCATGAGGGCAGTTGGGGTTGGCAGGATGTCGGGTTGCGGTCGCTGGTGCCCCCTCAAAGCGGGCATCACCCGCCGTCCCACTGAGCCGACCTGATTGGCCCGAGCTCGAGAGGTCACCATGGTAACCTGGGCCCTTGGTCAGTCCGGAAACAAGGCTTGAGGGAAAAAAAACTTCTCTATTATGTCAACTTATCGTGTAGAAAAAATATACACCAATTATATGTACAGTCAGTTATAATATGTGTTACAATATATAATGTAAGTTATATGTAAGTGTTGAATGCATTTCAGCTGTATATGCAAATGAAGTGTACTCTGCCATTAATATGCATTGTGCAAACAGAGACTCTCAATGGAGACAGACTCTGACCGGCAGAACATTTTCACAACATTATCAGAACATTTTCATTCTTCTTCTTTCCATATTTTTATAATCTTGCATTACATTACATACATGAGATGCCTTCGTCCTCTGCTTCATAAACCACCAATTAGCCAAACACACTCTGAAATGCACTTGCACTTGATCATTTTCTCTCTCTCTCTCTCTCTCTCTTTGTATGTGTGTGTGTGTGTATGTGTGTGTGTGTGTGTCGGATGGCTTGAGTCGTTATCTCTGTTGGCTGGCATGGCTAGTTCTCTCTGCTGCAGTATACAAAGCTGAGCTTTTCCTCCACAGGAATAATGATGATGATGAGATTCAGCTATAATTATCCACTTGTAAGCTTTGAGAATCGACAAAATAAATAAATTAAAGTCCTCATCACGTATTGGGTACTCTTGCTAATATTTTGGCTGAGAGCATGGTTTTCCCTTGTTATTTCTCTGTGTGTGTGTGTGTGTGTGTGTGTGTGTGTTTCTCATTTTTTGGTAATGATTCTGGCTTGGGGGAAAGAGGAGTAATTACGAGAGGCAGACCATCTCAGTGTTGCTGATGAGTTGATTATTGTCACCCTTTTCGCTTCATTATGGTTTGGGATTGTAGGTGGGCCACGTGAAAGCGCGTCTGTGTGTGTGTCTGTGTGTGTGTGTGTGTGTGTGTGTGTGTGTGTGTGTGTGTCTGTGTGTGTGTGTGTGTGTGTGTGGAACCATGCTCCTACAATTGAGCGATAAACGGAACACACCTAATACACTGTCAAGCTATAATGAGCCTATATTGTGGTGCAGTGCGTGTGTGTGTACAGTATGCACGTAGACTGTAAAACTCACCATTGTGTGTGTGTGTGTGTGTTGATGTGGCAGTGCCCTTTTGTCTTTGGGGACCTCTAAGGGATGATGCTGATTCAGGGACTCTGCAAAATAAAAGAAAGGAGAGGAGGTGGAGGGTAAGGAAGAGAGGGGGATAGAGGTCAAAGAACAGGAAGGGGGGAGCACTCCCTGTCAATCACCTCAGAAACCATCTCCCTTATATTCCACCCCCTCACCCTCCTCCCTCTCTGTCTCAAAGGGTCACCTTTTCTCTGACCCCTCCTCTTTCTATCTCTTCCTCTCATTCACATGTACTCTTGTTCTTTTTCTCCTTCATGTCTGTCTCTCTCTTTCTCAGGTTTCTTTTACTATATCTCCCTATCCTTCCCTCGTTCTCTCTATCAGTCCATCTCTCTCTTGCTTCTAATCACTCTTCCAATCCTTCTCTCTCCCTCTCTCTCTCTCTCTCTCTCTCTCTCTCTCTCACATGCTTTGTGTTTCTGTCTGTCCATATTAGACTCCATCGATGTCCCAGCTGATGTGATGGAAATCAATGCCATGTCACGGCTGCCTCCCTGCTGTGATTCACACGTGTCTTCTCTCTCTCTCTCTCTCTCTCTCTCTCTCTCTCTCTCTCTCTCTCTCCCTCTCCCTCCCTCTCTCTCCCTCTCTCTCTGTTTAAAGCTTTGGTGGAATCAAGGGTTAGGGTTGAATACGCCTTCTTTAAAATTTCAACAATGTTGCTCTGTTCTCACATAAATGGTGTACTGACAAGGGTCTGGTCTCCATTAATGATGGGACCTTGGCATTTATGTGGTGATACAGTATGTGGTTATGCCATGGTGTAGGTGACTAGGGGGGCTACATTGTAGCGTTTTAAGGTGTTTTTGATCCATGTAATGGTTCAATAAAGAGGTTTTAAAAGTCGAAGTCTCTCACT